>NW_026894485.1:0-121427 GCF_032452875.1 Bos javanicus | reverse complement strand
AACTGAGCATGGACTGATCACATGACTATCATGTAGTGATCACGTGACTTAATCGCTGATCATGTGACTGATCATGCGCTGATCATGTTTGCTATCATACACTGATCATGTGCCTCTGGAGGCAATAAACAAAGAGCTGAGTAGGCACGAATCAAACAGTCAGCAGGCAATAATCATGGAACTCAGGTGTGAGGAATCATGCTGCTCAGCTGGCAATAATCAAGCAGCTGAGCAGGCAGGAATTACGCAGCACAGCTGGCAATTGTCAAGCAGATGACAGGCAGGAATCGTGCAGCTCAGCTGGCAATTGTCAAGCAGATGAGCAGACAGTAATCACGCAGCTCAGCAGGCCCTGATCACGTGACTGAGCATGCACTGTTCACGTGGCTGATCATACACTGATCACGTGATGATCATGCACTGATCACTTGGATATCATGCACTGATCACGTGGCTGATCATACACTGTTCACGTGTCTGACCATGCACTGATCACGTGGCTGATCATACACTGCTCGTGTAACTGATCATGCACTGATCACGTGGCTATCATGCACTGATCACGTGGCTGATCATGCACTGATCACACATCACACACCTGTCACGTGACATATCATGCACTGATCACGTGGCACTCATGCACTGATCACGTGGCTGATCATACACTGATCACGTGACTGATCATGCACTGATCACGTGGCTGATCATGCACTGATCACGTGACTGATCATGCACTGATCACGTGAATGATCATGCACTGATCACGTGGCTGATCATGCACTGACACGTGGCTATCATGCACTGATCACGTGGCTGATCATGCACTGATCACGTGACTGATCATGCACTGATCACGTGACTGATCATGCACTGATCACGTGACTGATCATGCACTGATCACGTGGCTATCATGCACTGATCACGTGGCTGATCATGCAATGATCACGTAGCTACCATGCACTGGTCACGTGACTGATCATGCACTGATCACGTGACTGATCATGCACTGATCACGTGGCTGATCATGCACTGATCACTGGACTGATCATGCACTGATCACGTGACTGATCATGCACTGATCACGTGGCTATCATGCACTGATCACGTGGCTGATCATGCACTGATCACGCAGCTACCATGCACTGATCACGTGACTGATCATGCACTGATCACATGACTGATCATGCACTGATCACTGGTTGATCATGCACTGATCATGTGACTGATCATGTGCTGATCATGTTTGCTGTCATACACTGATCATGTGCCTCTGGAGGCAATGAACAAAGAGCTGAGTAGGCAGGAATCAGTCAGCAGGCAATAATCATGGAACTCAGCTCTGAGGAATCATGCTGCTCAGCTGGCAATAATCAAGCAGCTGAGCAGGCAGGAATTACGCAGCACAGCTGGCAATTGTCAAGCAGATGACAGGCAGGAATCGTGCAGCTCAGCTGGCAATTGTCAAGCAGATGAGCAGACAGTAATCACGCAGCTCAGCAGGCCCTGATCACGTGACTGAGCATGCACTGTTCACGTGGCTGATCATACACTGATCACGTGACTGATCATGCACTGATCACGTGACTGATCATGCACTGATCACGTGGCTATCATGCACTGATCACGTGGCTGATCATACACTGATCACGTGACTGATCATGCACTGATCACGTGGCTATCATGCACTGACTACATGGCTGATCATGCACTGATCACGTGGCTGATCATGCACTGATCACGTGACTGATCATGCACTGATCACGTGACTGATCATGCACTGATCACGTGGCTGATCATGCACTGATCACGTACATCATCACTGCTCACGTGGCTGATCATGGCAATGATCACGCAGCTACCATGTGTACTGGTCACGTGACTGATCATGCACTGATCACGAATTGATCATGCACTGATCACGTGGCTGATCATGCACTGATCACGTGGCTGATCATACACTGATCACGTGATGATCATGCACTGATCACGTGACTGATCATGCACTGATCACGTGGCTGATCATGCACTGATCACTGACTGATCATACTGATCACGTGGCTGATCATGCACTGATCACGCTGATCATGCACTGATCACGTGACTGATCATGCACTGATCACGTGTCTGATCATGCACTGATCACGTGGCTATCATGCACTGATCACGTGGCTGATCATGCCATGATCACGAGCTACCATGTACTGGTCACATGACTGATCATGCACTGATCACGTGACTGATCATGCAGTGATCACGTGGCTATCATGCACTACTCACGTGGCTGATCATGCAATGATCATGAGCTGCCATGTACAGGTCACGTGAATGATCATACACCCATCAGGTGACTGATCATGCACTGATCACGTGGCTATCATGCACTGATCACGAGACTTATCATGCACTGATCACGTCTATATCATGCACTGATCACATGACTGCCCATGCACTGATCACGTGGATGATCATACACTAATCATGTGACAGATCATGCACTGATCACGTGGCTGATCATGCACTGATACCGTGACTGAGCATGGACTGATCACATGACTATCATGTAGTGATCACGTGACTTAATGGCGCTGATCATGTGACTGATCATGCGCTGATCATGTTTGCTATCATACACTGATCATGTGCCTCTGGAGGCAATAAACAAAGAGCTGAGTAGGCACGAATCAAACAGTCAGCAGGCAGTAATCATGGAACTCAGCTGTGAGGAATCATGCTGCTCAGCTGGCAATAATCAAGCAGCTGAGCAGGCAGGAATTACGCAGCACAGCTGGCAATTGTCAAGCAGATGACAGGCAGGAATCGTGCAGCTCAGCTGGCAATTGTCAAGCAGATGAGCAGACAGTAATCACGCAGCTCAGCAGGCCCTGATCACGTGACTGAGCATGCACTGTTCACGTGGCTGATCATACACTGATCACGTGATTGATCATGCACTGATCACTTGGATATCATGCACTGATCACGTGGCTGATCATACACTGTTCACGTGTCTGACCATGCACTGATCACGTGGCTGATCATACACTGCTCACGTAACTGATCATGCACTGATCACGTGGCTGATCATGCACTGATCACGTGGCTGATCATGCACTGATCACGTGACTGATCATGCACTGATCACGTGGCTTATCATGCACTGATCACGTGGCTGATCATGCACTGATCACGTGGCTATCATGCACTGATCACGTGACTGATCATGCACAGATCACGTGAATGATCATGCACTGTCTCATGGGGTGACTGATCATGCACTGATCACGTGGCTGATCATGCACTGATCACGTGACTGATCATGCACTGATCACGTGACTGATCATGCACTGATCACGTGGCTATCATGCACTGATCACGTGGCTGATCATGCACTGATCACGTAGCTATCATGTAACTGTCACGTGACTGATCATGCACTGATCACGTGACTGATCATGCACTGATCACGTGGCTTATCATGCATGATCATGTGACTGATCATGCACTGATCATGTTTGGTATCATGCACTGATCATGTGCCTCTGGAGGCACGAACAAAGAGCTGAGTAGGCACGAATCAGTGGCAATGATCATGGAACTCAGCACTGAGAAATCATGCTGCTCAGCTGGCAATAATCAAGTAGATGAGCAGGCAGGAATCACGCAGCAGGTGGCAATTGTCAAGCAGATGACAGGCAGGAATCGTGCAGCTCAGCTGGACGTCACAGATGAGTGACAGTAATCACGCAGCTCATCAGGCACTGATCACGTGACTGATCATGCACTGATCACGTGGCTGATCACACACTGATCACGTGACTGATCATGCACTGATCACGTGACTGATCATGCACTGATCACGTAATTGATCATGCACTGATCACGTGGCTGATCATGCACTGATCACGTGGCTGATCATGCACTGATCACGTGACTGATCATGCACTGATCACGTGGCTATCATGCACTGATCACGTGGCTGATCATGCACTGATCACGTGACTGATCATGCACTGATCACGTGGCTATCATGCACTGATCACGTGACTGATCATGCACTGATCACGTGGCTGATCATGCACTGATCATGTGACTGATCATGCACTGATCACGTGGCTGATCATGCACTGATCACGTGACTGATCATGCACTGATCACGAACTGATCATGCACTGATCACGTGGCTGATCATGCACTGATCACGTGGCTGATCACACACGACACGACTGATCATGCACTGATCACGTGGTGATCATGCACTGATCACGTGGCTGATCATGCACTGATCACGTGGCTATCATGCACTGATCACGTGGCTGATCATGCACTGATCACGTGACTGATCATGCACTGATCACGGACTGATCATGCACTGATCACGTGGCTGATCATGCACTGATCACGTGGCTGATCATGCACTGATCACGTAGCTATCATGCACTGATCACGTGACTGATCATGCACTGATCACGTAACTGATCATGCACTGATCACGTGGCTTATCATGCACTGATCATGTGACTGATCATGCACTGATCATGTTTCTGATCATACACTGATCACGTGCCTCTGGAGGCAATGAACAAAGAGCTGAGTAGGCAGGAATCAGTAGGCAATAATCATGGAACTCAGCTCAGAGAAATCATGCTGCTCAGCTGGCAATAATCAAGCAGATGAGCAGGCAGGAATTATGCAGCACAGGTGGCAATTGTCAAGCAGATGACAGGCAGGAATCGTGCAGCTCAGCTGGCAATTGTCAAGCAGATGAGCAGACAGTAATCACGCAGCTCAGCAGGCCCTGATCACGTGACTGAGCATGCACTGTTCACGTGGCTGATCATACACTGATCACGTGACTGATCATGCACTGATCACGTGACTGATCATGCACTGATCACGTGGCTATCATGCACTGATCACGTGGCTGATCATACACTCAGGACTGATCATGCACTGATCACGGGCTATCATGCACTGACACGTGACTGATCATGCACTGATCACGTGGCTGATCATGCACTGATCACGTGGCTATCATGCACTGCTCACGTGGCTGATCATGCATGATCACGCAGCTATCATGTACTGTCACATGACTGATCATGCACTGATCACGTGACTGATCATGCACTGATCACGTGGCTATCATGCACTACTCACGTGGCTGATCATGCAATGATCATGTAGCTACCATGTACTGGTCACGTGACTGATCATGCACTGATCACGTGACTGATCATGCACTGATCACGTGGCTATCATGCACTGATCACGTGACTGCCATGCACTGATCACGTGGATGATCATACACTGATCACGTGACAGATCATGCACTGATCACGTGGCTGATCATGCACTGATACCGTGACTGAGCATGGACTGATCACATGACTATCATGTAGTGATCACGTGACTTAATGGCGCTGATCATGTGACTGATCATGCGCTGATCATGTTTGCTATCATACACTGATCATGTGCCTCTGGAGGCAATAAACAAAGAGCTGAGTAGGCACGAATCAAACAGTCAGCAGGCAATAATCATGGAACTCAGCTGTGAGGAATCATGCTGCTCAGCTGGCAATAATCAAGCAGCTGAGCAGGCAGGAATTACGCAGCACAGCTGGCAATTGTCAAGCAGATGACAGGGAATCGTGCAGCTCAGCTGGCAATTGTCAAGCAGATGAGCAGACAGTAATCACGCAGCTCAGCAGGCCCTGATCACGTGACTGAGCATGCACTGTTCACGTGAATCATGCTGATCAGTGGCAATGATCATGCAGCTATCAGGCAGGAATTACACAGCACAGCTGGCAATTGTCAAGCAGATGACAGGCAGGAATCACGCAGCTCAGCTGGCACTGTCAAGCAGATACATGTGATCACGAGCTCATCAGGCCATGATCACGTGACTGATCATGCACTGATCACGTGGCTGATCATGCACTGATCACGTGGCTGATCATACACTGATCACGTGACTGATCATGCACTGATCATGGCTATCATGCACTGATCACGTGACTGATCATGCACTGATCACGTGGCTTGATACACACTGATCACGTGGACTGATCATGCACTGATCACGTGGCATCATGCACTGATCACGTGACTGATCATGCACTGATCACGTGGCTATCATGCACTGCTCACGTGGCTGATCATGCAATGATCACGTAGCTACCACTGGTCACGTGACTGATCATGCACTGATCACGTAATTGATCATGCACTGATCACGTGGCTGATCATGCACTGATCACGGCTGATCATACACTGATCACGTGACTGATCATGCACTGATCACGTGGCTGATCATGCACTGATCACGTGACTGATCATGCACTGATCACGTGTCAGATCATGCACTGATCATGGCTATCATGCACTGCTCACGTGGCTGATCATGCGATGATCACGCAGCTACCATGTACTGGTCACATGACTGATCATGCACTGATCACGTGACTGATCATGCAGTGATCACGTGGCTATCATGCACTACTCACGTGGCTGATCATGCAATGATCATGTAGCTACCATGTACAGGTCACGTGAATGATCATACACCCATCAGGTGACTGATCATGCACTGATCACGTGGCTATCATGCACTGATCACGAGACTGATCATGCACTGATCACGTCTATATCATGCACTGATCACATGACTGCCCATGCACTGATCACGTGGATGATCATACACTAATCATGTGACAGATCATGCACTGATCACGTGGCTGATCATGCACTGATACCGTGACTGAGCATGGACTGATCACATGACTATCATGTAGTGATCACGTGACTTAATGGCGCTGATCATGTGACTGATCATGCGCTGATCATGTTTGCTATCATACACTGATCATGTGCCTCTGGAGGCAATAAACAAAGAGCTGAGTAGGCACGAATCAAACAGTCAGCAGGCAATAATCATGGAACTCAGCTGTGAGGAATCATGCTGCTCAGCTGGCAATAATCAAGCAGCTGAGCAGGCAGGAATTACGCAGCACAGCTGGCAATTGTCAAGCAGATGACAGGCAGGAATCGTGCAGCTCAGCTGGCAATTGTCAAGCAGATGAGCAGACAGTAATCACGCAGCTCAGCAGGCCCTGATCACGTGACTGAGCATGCACTGTTCACGTGGCTGATCATACACTGATCACGTGATTGATCATGCACTGATCACTTGGATATCATGCACTGATCACGTGGCTGATCATACACTGTTCACGTGTCTGACCATGCACTGATCACGTGGCTGATCATACACTGCTCACGTAACTGATCATGCACTGATCACGTGGCTATCATGCACTGATCACGTGGCTGAACATGCACTGTTCACGTGGCTGATCACACACCTGTCACGTGACATATCATGCACTGATCACGTGCACTCATGCACTGATCACGGCTGATCATACTCTGCTCACGTAACTCATCATGCACACATCACGTCTATCATGCACTGCTCACGTGGCTCGTCATGGAATGATCACGTAGCTACCATATACTGGTCACGTGACTGATCATGCACAGATCACGTAAATGATCATGCACTGTTCACGTGACTGATCATGTACTGATCACGTGACTGATCATGCACTGATCACGTGGCTATCATGCTCTGCTCACGTGGCTGATCATGCAACGATCACGTAGCAACCATGTACTGGTCACGTGACTGATCATGCACTGATCACGTAATTGATCCTGCACTGATCACGTGGCTCATCATGCACTGATCACGTGGCTGATGCACACGATCACGTGACTGATCATGTATGATCACGTGGACTACTCATGAACGTGATCACGTGGCTATCATGCACTGATCACGTGGATATCATGCACTGATCACGTGGCTGATCACACACGACGTGACTGATCATGCACTGATCATGGCTATCATGCACTGATCACGTACATCATGCACTGATATCATGCACTGATCACGTGGCTGATCACACACTGATCACGTGACTGATCATGCACTGATCACGGCTGATCATGCACTGATCACGTGACTGATCATGCACTGATCACGTGACTGATCATGCACTGATCACGTGGCTGATCATACACTGATCACGTGACTGATCATGCACTGACTGATCATGCACTGATCACGTGACTGATCATGCACTGATCACGTAATTGATCATATCATTAATGCAGCTGATCATGCACTGATCACGTGGACTGATCATACACTGATCACATGACTGATCATGCACTGATCACGTGGCTATCATGCACTGATCACGTGGCTGATCATGCACTGATCACGTGGACTGATCATGCACTGATCACTGGCTAATGGCACTGATCACGTGGCTATCATGCACTGATCACGTGGCTGATCATACACTGATCACGTGACTGATCATGCACTGATCACGTCTATATCATGCACTGATCACATGACTGATCATGCACTGATCACTGGATGATCATGCACTGATCAGGCTGACAGCACTGATCACGTGGCTATCATGCACTGATCACGTGGCTGATCATGCAATGATCATGAGCTACCATGTACTGGTCACGTGACTGATCATGCACTGATCACGAACTGATCATGCACTGATCAGTGACTGATCATGCACTGATCACGTGGCTGATCATGCACTGATCACGTGATGATCATGCACTGATCACGTGGCTATCATGCACTGCTCATGGCTGATCATGCAATGATCACGTAGCTACCATATACTGATCACGTGACTGATCATGCACTGATCACGTGGCTGATCATGCACTGATCACGTGGCTGATCATGCACTGATCACGTGACTGATCATGCACTGATCACGTGACTGATCATGCACTGATCACGTGGCTATCATGCACTGATCACGTGGCTGATCATGCACTGATCACGTGACTGATCATGCACTGATCACGTGGCTGATCATGCACTGATCACGTGACTGATCATGCACTGATCACGTGGCTATCATGCACTACTCACGTGGCTGATCATGCAATGATCACGTAGCTACCATGTACTGGTCACGTGACTGATCATACACCCATCACGTGACTGATCATGCACTGATCACGTGGCTGATCATGCACTGATCACGTGACTGATCATGCACTGATCACGTGGCTATCATGCACTGATCACGTGGCTGATCATGCACTGATCACGTGGCTGATCATGCACTGATACCGTGACTGATCATGGACTGATCACATGACTATCATGCACTGATCACGTGACTTAATGGCGCTGATCATGTGACTGATCATGCGCTGATCATGTTTGCTATCATACACTGATCATGTGCCTCTGGAGGCATAAACAAAGAGCTGAGTAGGCACGAATCAAACAGTCAGCAGGCAATAATCATGGAACTCAGCTGTGAGGAATCATGCTGCTCAGCTGGCAATAATCAAGCAGCTGAGCAGGCAGGAATTACGCAGCACAGCTGGCAATTGTCAAGCAGATGACAGGCAGGAACGTGCAGCTCAGCTGGCAATTGTCAAGCAGATGAGCAGACAGTAATCACGCAGCTCAGCAGGCCCTGATCACGTGACTGAGCATGCACTGTTCACGTGGCTGATCATACACTGATCACGTGACTGATCATGCACTGATCACGTGGCTATCATGCACTGATCACGTGGCTGATCATGCACTGATCACGTGGCTGATCATGCACTGATCACGTAGCTGATCATGCACTGATCACGTGACTGATCATGCACTGATCACGTGGCTGATCATGCACTGATCACGTGGCTGATCATGCACTGATCACGTGGCTGATCATGCACTGATCATGACTGATCATGCACTGATCACGTGACTGATCATGCACTGATCACGTGGCTTATCATGCACTGATCATGTGACTGATCATGCTGATCATGTTTGCTATCATACACTGATCATGTGCCTCTGGAGGCAATGAACATAGAGCTGAGTAGGCACGAATCAGTCAGCAGGCAATAATCATGGAACTCAGCTCTGAGGAATCATGCTGCTCAGCTGGCACAATCACAGCTGAGCAGGCAGAACACGCAGCACAGCTGGCAATTGTCAAGCAGATGACAGGCAGGAATCGTGCAGCTCAGCTGGCAATTGTCAAGCAGATGAGCAGACAGTAATCACGCAGCTCAGCAGGCCCTGATCACGTGACTGAGCATGCACTGTTCACGTGAATCATGCTGATCACGTGGCAATGATCATGCACTAGGAGGCAGGAATTACACAGCACAGCTGGCAATTGTCAAGCAGATGACAGGCAGGATCGTGCAGCTCAGCTGGCACTGTCAAGCAGATGAGCACAGGAATCACGCAGCTGGGCATGCACTGATCACGTGACTGATCATGCACTGATCACGTGGCTGATCATGCACTGATCACGGCTGATCATGCACTGATCACGTGACTGATCATGCACTGATCACGTGGCTATCATGCACTGATCACGTGGCTGATCATGCACTGATCACGTGGCTGATCATGCACTGATCACGTGACTGATCATGCACTGATCACGTGGCATCATGCACTGATCACGTGACTGATCATGCACTGATCACGTGGCTATCATGCACTGCTCACGTGGCTGATCATGCAATGATCACGTAGCTACCATGTACTGGTCACGTGACTGATCATGCACTGATCACGTAATTGATCATGCACTGATCACGTGGCTGATCATGCACTGATCACGTGGCTGATCATGCACTGATCACGTGATGATCATGCACTGATCACGTGGCTGATCATGCACTGATCACGTGACTGATCATGCACTGATCACGTCTGATCATGCACTGATCACGTGGCTATCATGCACTGATCACGTGGCTGATCATGCATGATCACGCAGCTATCATGTACTGGTCACATGACTGATCATGCACTGATCACGTGACTGATCATGCACTGATCACGTGGCTATCATGCACTACTCACGTGGCTGATCATGCAATGATCATGTAGCTACCATGTACTGGTCACGTGAATGATCATACACCTGATCAGGTGACTGATCATGCACTGATCACGTGGCTATCATGCACTGATCACGTGACTGATCATGCACTGATCACGTCTATATCATGCACTGATCACATGACTGATCATGCACTGATCACGTGGATGATCATACACTGATCACGTGACTGATCATGCACTGATCACGTGGCTGATCATGCACTGATCACGTGACTGATCATGCACTGATCACGCTGATCATGCACTGATACGTGACTGAGCATGGACTGATCACATGACTATCATGTACTGATCACGTGACTTAATGGCGCTGATCATGTGACTGATCATGCACTGATCATGTTTGCTATCATACACTGATCATGTGCCTCTGGAGGCAATAAACAAAGAGCTGAGTAGGCACGAATCATAGTCAGCAGGCAATAATCATGGAACTCAGCTTGAGGAATCATGCTGCTCAGCTGGCAATAATCAACAGCTGAGCAGGCAGAATTACGCAGCACAGCTGGCAATTGTCAAGCAGATGACAGGCAGGAATCGTGCAGCTCAGCTGGCAATTGTCAAGCAGATGAGCAGACAGGAATCACGCAGCTCAGCAGGCCCTGATCACGTGACTGAGCATGCACTGTTCATGGCTGATCATGCACTGATCACGTGGCTGATCATGCACTGATCACGTGACTGATCATGCACTGATCACGTGGCTATCATGCACTGATCACGTGGCTGATCATGCACTGATCACGTGGCTGATCACACACTGTCACGTGACTGATCATGCACTGATCACGTGGCATCATGCACTGATCACGTGACTGATCATGCACTGATCACGTGGCTATCATGCACTGATCACGTGGCTGATCATGCAATGATCACGTAGCTACCATGTACTGGCACGTGACTGATCATGCACTGATCACGTAATTGATCATGCACTGATCACGTGGCTGATCATGCACTGATCACGTGGCTGATCATGCACTGATCACGTGATGATCATGCACTGATCACGTGGCTGATCATGCACTGATCACGTGACTGATCATGCACTGATCACGTGTCTGATAATGCACTGATCATGTGGCTATCATGCACTGCTCACGTGGCTGATCATGCGATGATCACTTAGCTACCATGTACTGGTCACATGACTGATCATGCACTGATCACGTGACTGATCATGCAGATCACGCTACACGTGCACTACTCACGTGGCTGATCATGCAATGATCATGTAGCTACCATGTACAGGTCACGTGAATGATCATACACCCATCAGGTGACTGATCATGCACTGATCACGTGGCTATCATGCACTGATCACGTGACTGATCATGCACTGATCACGTCTATATCATGCACTGATCATGACTGCCCATGCACTGATCACGTGGATGATCATACACTAATCATGTGACAGATCATGCACTGATCACGTGGCTGATCATGCACTGATACCGTGACTGAGCATGGACTGATCACATGACTATCATGTAGTGATCACGTGACTTAATGGCGCTGATCATGTGACTGATCATGCTGATCATGTTTGCTATCATACACTGATCATGTGCCTGATCATGCAATGATCAGTAGCTGATGTAGGTCACGAATGATCGCACCATCAGGTGAGGATCATGCTGATCACGTGGCTATCATGCACTGATCAGGCAGGATCATGCACTGTGCGCTTATCATGCAGCACAGCTGCCCAATTGTCAAGCAGATGACAGACAGTAATCGTGCAGCAGGCACTGATCACGTGGCTGAGCATGCACTGATACATGGCTGAGCATGGACTGATCACGTGACTGATCATGCACTGATCACGTGACTTCATGCACTGATCACGTGACTGATCATGCACTGATCACTTGCTATCATGCACTGATCACGTGGCTATCATGCACTGCTCACTGAGTGGCATGACATCAGCAGGCATAATCATGTCAGCGTGATGAACATGCTGTCACGTGGCATATCAAGCACTGTCACAGTGGCACACTGGTGTCAAGCAGATCACGTGGCTGATCATACTCTGCTCACGTAACTCATCATGCACATCACGTGGCTATCATGCACTGCTCACGTGGCTCGTCATGGAATGATCACGTAGCTACATATACTGATCACGTGACTGATCATGCACTGATCACGTAAATGATCATGCACTGATCACGTGACTGATCATGTACTGATCACGTGACTGATCATGCACTGATCACGTGGCTATCATGCTCTGCTCACGTGGCTGATCATGCACGATCACGTAGCAACCATGTACTGGTCACGTGACTGATCATGCACTGATCACGTAATTGATCCTGCACTGATCACGTGGCTCATCATGCACTGATCCGTGGCTGATCACACACGTATCACGTGACTGATCATGATCACGTGACTATCATGCACTGATCACGTGGCTATCATGCACTGATCACGTGGATATCATGCACTGATCACGTGGCTGATCACACTGCGTATCACGTGACTGATCATGCACTGATCACGTGGCTATCATGCACTGATCACGTGGCTATCATGCACTGATATCATGCACTGTCACGTGGCTGATCACATGCATTATCAGTGACTGATCATGCACTGATCACGTGGCTGATCATGCACTGATCACGTGACTGATCATGCACTGATCACGTGACTGATCATGCACTGATCACGTGGCTGATCATGCACTGATCACGTGACTGATCATGCACTGATCACGTGACTGATCATGCACTGATCACGTGACTGATCATGCACTGATCACGTGGCTGATCATGCACTGATCACGTGGCTGATCATGCACTGATCATGGCTGATCATGCACTGATCACGTGACTGATCATGCACTGATCACGTGGCTATCATGCACTGATCACGTGGCTGATCATGCACTGATCACGTGACTGATCATGCACTGATCACTGGCTATCATGCACTGATCACGTGGCTATCATGCACTGATCACGTGGCTGATCATACACTGATCAGACTGATCATGCACTGATCACGCCTATCATGCACTGATCACATGACTGATCATGCACTGATCACGTGGACTGATCATGCACTGATCATGTGACTGATCATGCACTGATCACGTGGCTATCATGCACTGATCACGTGGCTGATCATGCAATGATCACGTAGCTACCATGCACTGATCACGTGACTGATCATGCACTGATCACGTAATTGATCATGCACTGATCAGTTGACATCATGCACTGATCACGTGGTGATCATGCACTGATCACGTGCTGATCATGCACTGATCACGTGGCTATCATGCACTGATCACGTGGCTGATCATGCACTGATCACGTAGCTATCATATCACTGATCACGTGACTGATCATGCACTGATCACGTGGCTGATCATGCACTGATCACGTGGCTGATCATGCACTGATCACGTGACTGATCATGCACTGATCACGTGACTGATCATGCACTGATCACGTGGCTATCATGCACTGATCACGTGGCTGATCATGCACTGATCACGTGCCTGATCATGCACTGATCACGTGGCTGATCATGCACTGATCACGTGACTGATCATGCACTGATCACGTGGCTATCATGCACTATCACGTGGCTGATCATGCAATGATCACGTAGCTATCATGCACTGTCACGTGACTGATCATGCACTGATCACGTGACTGATCATGCACTGATCACGTGACTGATCATGCACTGATCACGTGACTGATCATGCACTGATCACGTGGCTATCATGCACTGATCACGTGGCTGATCATGCACTGATCACGTGGCTGATCATGCACTGATACCGTGACTGATCATGCACTGATCACGTGACTATCATGCACTGATCACGTGACTTAATGGCACTGATCATGTGACTGATCATGCACTGATCATGTTTGCTATCATGCACTGATCATGTGCCTCTGGAGGCAATAATCAAAGAGCTGAGTAGGCACGAATCAAACAGTCAGCATGCAACAATCATGGAACTCAGCTGTGAGGAATCATGCTGCTCAGCTGGCAATTGTCAAGCAGATGAGCAGACAGTAATCACGCAGCTCATCATGCACTGATCACGTGACTGATCATGCACTGATCACGTGGCTGATCATGCACTGATCACGTGACTGATCATGCACTGATCACGTGGCTGATCATGCACTGATCACGTGGCTATCATGCACTGATCACGTGGCTGATCATGCACTGATCACGTGCTGATCATGCACTGATCACGTGACTGATCATGCACTGATCACGTGGCTGATCATGCACTGATCACGTGGCTGATCATGCACTGATCACGTGGCTATCATGCACTGATCACGTGACTGATCATGCACTGATCACATGACTGATCATGCACTGATCACGTGGCTTATCATGCACTGATCATGTGACTGATCATGCACTGATCATGTTTGCTATCATACACTGATCATGTGCCTCTGGAGGCAATGAACAAAGAGCTGAGTAGGCACGAATCAGTCAGCAGGCAATAATCATGGAACTCAGCTGTGAGGAATCATGCTGCTCAGCTGGCAATAATCAAGCAGCTGAGCAGGCAGGAATTACGCAGCACAGCTGGCAATTGTCAAGCAGATGACAGGCAGGAATCGTGCAGCTCAGCTGGCAATTGTCAAGCAGATGAGCAGACAGTAATCACGCAGCTCAGCAGGCCCTGATCACGTGACTGAGCATGCACTGTTCACGTGAATCATGCTGATCAGTGGCAATGATCATGCAGCTATCAGGCAGGAATTACACAGCACAGCTGGCACTGTCATGCAGATGACAGGCAGATCATGCAGCTCAGCTGGCAATTGTCAGCAGATGAGCAGACTGAATCACGCAGCTCATCATGCACTGATCACGTGACTGATCATGCACTGATCACGTGGCTGATCATGCACTGATCACGTGGCTGATCATGCACTGATCACGTGACTGATCATGCACTGATCACGTGGCTATCATGCACTGATCACGTGGCTGATCATGCACTGATCACGTGGCTGATCATGCACTGATCACGTGACTGATCATGCACTGATCACGTGACATCATGCACTGATCACGTGACTGATCATGCACTGATCACGTGGCTATCATGCACTGATCACGTGGCTGATCATGCACTGATCACGTAGCTACCATGTACTGATCACGTGACTGATCATGCACTGATCACGTAATTGATCATGCACTGATCACGTGGCTGATCATGCACTGATCACGTGGCTGATCATGCACTGATCACGTGACTGATCATGCACTGATCACGTGGCTGATCATGCACTGATCACGTGACTGATCATGCACTGATCACGTGTCTGATCATGCACTGATCACGTGGCTATCATGCACTGCTCACGTGGCTGATCATGCGATGATCACGCAGCTACCATGTACTGGTCACATGACTGATCATGCACTGATCACGTGACTGATCATGCACTGATCACGTGGCTATCATGCACTACTCACGTGGCTGATCATGCAATGATCATGTAGCTACCATGTACAGGTCACGTGAATGATCATACACCCATCAGGTGACTGATCATGCACTGATCACGTGGCTATCATGCACTGATCACGTGACTGATCATGCACTGATCACGTCTATATCATGCACTGATCACATGACTGCCCATGCACTGATCACGTGGATGATCATACACTAATCATGTGACAGATCATGCACTGATCACGTGGCTGATCATGCACTGATACCGTGACTGAGCATGGACTGATCACATGACTATCATGTAGTGATCACGTGACTTAATGGCGCTGATCATGTGACTGATCATGCGCTGATCATGTTTGCTATCATACACTGATCATGTGCCTCTGGAGGCAATAAACAAAGAGCTGAGTAGGCACGAATCAAACAGTCAGCAGGCAATAATCATGGAACTCAGCTGTGAGGAATCATGCTGCTCAGCTGGCAATAATCAAGCAGCTGAGCAGGCAGGAATTACGCAGCACAGCTGGCAATTGTCAAGCAGATGACAGGCAGGAATCGTGCAGCTCAGCTGGCAATTGTCAAGCAGATGAGCAGACAGTAATCACGCAGCTCAGCAGGCCCTGATCACGTGACTGAGCATGCACTGTTCACGTGGCTGATCATACACTGATCACGTGATTGATCATGCACTGATCACTTGGATATCATGCACTGATCACGTGGCTGATCATACACTGTTCACGTGTCTGACCATGCACTGATCACGTGGCTGATCATACACTGCTCACGTAACTGATCATGCACTGATCACGTGGCTGATCATGCACTGATCACGTGGCTATCATGCACTGATCACGTGGCTGATCATACACTGATCACGTGACTGATCATGCACTGATCACGTGGCTGATCATGCACTGATCACGTGCTGATCATGCACTGATCACGTGGCATCATGCACTGATCACGTGGCTGATCACACTGATCACGTGACTATCATGCACTGATCACGTGGCACTCATGCACTGATCACGTGGCTGATCATACACTGATCACGTGACTGATCATGCACTGATCACGTGGCTATCATGCACTGCTCACGTGGCTGATCATGCAATGATCACGTAGCTACCATGTACTGGTCACGTGACTGATCATGCACTGATCACGTAAATGATCATGCACTGATCACGTGACTGATCATGCACTGATCACGTGACTGATCATGCACTGATCACGTGGCTATCATGCACTGATCACGTGGCTGATCATGCACGATCATGTAGCAACCATGTACTGTCACGTGACTGATCATGCACTGATCACGTAATTGATCATGCACTGATCACGTGGCATCATGCACTGATCACGTGGCTGATCACACACTGATCACGTGACTGATCATGCACTGATCACGTGACTATCATGCACTGATCACGTGGCTATCATGCACTGATCACGTGGCTATCATGCACTGATCACGTGGCTGATCACACTATCACGTGACTGATCATGCACTGATCACGTGGCTATCATGCACTGATCACGTGGCTGATCATGCACTGATATCATGCACTGATCACGTGGCTGATCACACTGATCACGTGACTGATCATGCACTGATCACGTGGCTGATCATGCACTGATCACGTGACTGATCATGCACTGATCACGTGACTGATCATGCACTGATCACGTGGCTGATCATGCACTGATCACGTGACTGATCATGCACTGATCACGTGACTGATCATGCACTGATCACGTGACTGATCATGCACTGATCACGTTGATCATGCACTGATCACGTGGCTGATCATGCACTGATCACGTGACTGATCATGCACTGATCACGTGACTGATCATGCACTGATCACGTGGCTATCATGCACTGATCACGTGGCTGATCATGCACTGATCACGTGACTGATCATGCACTGATCACTGGCTATCATGCACTGATCACGTGGCTATCATGCACTGATCACGTGGCTGATCATGCACTGATCGTGACTGATCATGCACTGATCACGTCTATATCATGCACTGATCACGTGACTGATCATGCACTGATCACGTGGATGATCATGCACTGATCATGTGACTGATCATGCACTGATCACGTGGCTATCATGCACTGATCACGTGGCTGATCATGCACTGATCACGTAGCTATCATGTACTGATCACGTGACTGATCATGCACTGATCACGTAATTGATCATGCACTGATCAGTTGACTGATCATGCACTGATCACGTGACTGATCATGCACTGATCACGTGACTGATCATGCACTGATCACGTGGCTATCATGCACTGATCACGTGGCTGATCATGCACTGATCACGTGGCTATCATGCACTGATCACGTGACTGATCATGCACTGATCACGTGGCTGATCATGCACTGATCACGTGGCTGATCATGCACTGATCACGTGACTGATCATGCACTGATCACGTGACTGATCATGCACTGATCACGTGGCTATCATGCACTGATCACGTGGCTGATCATGCACTGATCACGTGCCTGATCATGCACTGATCACATGGCTGATCATGCACTGATCACGTGACTGATCATGCACTGATCACGTGGCTATCATGCACTACTCACGTGGCTGATCATGCAATGATCACGTAGCTACCATGTACTGGTCACGTGACTGATCATACACCCATCACGTGACTGATCATGCACTGATCACGTGGCTGATCATGCACTGATCACGTGACTGATCATGCACTGATCACGTGGCTATCATGCACTGATCACGTGGCTGATCATGCACTGATCACGTGGCTGATCATGCACTGATACCGTGACTGATCATGGACTGATCACATGACTATCATGTAGTGATCACGTGACTTAATGGCGCTGATCATGTGACTGATCATGCGCTGATCATGTTTGCTATCATACACTGATCATGTGCCTCTGGAGGCAATAAACAAAGAGCTGAGTAGGCACGAATCAAACAGTCAGCAGGCAATAATCATGGAACTCAGCTGTGAGGAATCATGCTGCTCAGCTGGCAATAATCAAGCAGCTGAGCAGGCAGGAATTACGCAGCACAGCTGGCAATTGTCAAGCAGATGACAGGCAGGAATCGTGCAGCTCAGCTGGCAATTGTCAAGCAGATGAGCAGACAGTAATCACGCAGCTCAGCAGGCCCTGATCACGTGACTGAGCATGCACTGTTCACGTGGCTGATCATACACTGATCACGTGACTGATCATGCACTGATCACGTGGCTATCATGCACTGATCACGTGGCTGATCATGCACTGATCACGTGGCTGATCATGCACTGATCACGTGGCTATCATGCACTGATCACGTGACTGATCATGCACTGATCACGTGGCTGATCATGCACTGATCACGTGGCTGATCATGCACTGATCACGTGGCTATCATGCACTGATCACGTGACTGATCATGCACTGATCACGTGACTATCATGCACTGATCACGTGGCTTATCATGCACTGATCATGTGACTGATCATGCACTGATCATGTTTGGTGTCATACACTGATCATGTGCCTCTGGAGGCAATGAACATAGAGCTGAGTAGGCACGAATCAGTCAGCAGGCAATAATCATGGAACTCAGCTCTGAGAAATCATGCTGCTCAGCTGGCAATAATCAAGCAGCTGAGCAGGCAGGAATTACGCAGCACAGCTGGCAATTGTCAAGCAGATGACAGGCAGGAATCGTGCAGCTCAGCTGGCAATTGTCAAGCAGATGAGCAGACAGTAATCACGCAGCTCAGCAGGCCCTGATCACGTGACTGAGCATGCACTGTTCACGTGAATCATGCTGATCAGTGGCAATGATCATGCACTGAGGCAGGAATTACACAGCACAGCTGGCAATTGTCAAGCAGATGACAGGCAGGATCATGCAGCTCAGCTGGCAATTGTCAAGCAGATGAGCAGACAGGAATCACGCAGCTCATCATGCATGATCACGTGACTGATCATGCACTGATCACGTGGCTGATCATGCACTGATCACGTGGCTGATCATGCACTGATCACGTGACTGATCATGCACTGATCACGTGGCTATCATGCACTGATCACGTGGCTGATCATGCACTGATCACGTGGCTGATCATGCACTGATCACGTGACTGATCATGCACTGATCACGTGGCATCATGCACTGATCACGTGACTGATCATGCACTGATCACGTGGCTATCATGCACTGATCACGTGGCTGATCATGCACTGATCACGTAGCTACCATGTACTGATCACGTGACTGATCATGCACTGATCACGTAATTGATCATGCACTGATCACGTGGCTGATCATGCACTGATCACGTGGCTGATCATGCACTGATCACGTGACTGATCATGCACTGATCACGTGGCTGATCATGCACTGATCACGTGACTGATCATGCACTGATCACGTGTCTGATCATGCACTGATCACGTGGCTATCATGCACTGCTCACGTGGCTGATCATGCATGATCACGCAGCTACCATGTACTGGTCACATGACTGATCATGCACTGATCACGTGACTGATCATGCAGTGATCACGTGGCTATCATGCACTACTCACGTGGCTGATCATGCAATGATCATGTAGCTACCATGTACAGGTCACGTGAATGATCATACACCCATCAGGTGACTGATCATGCACTGATCACGTGGCTATCATGCACTGATCACGAGACTGATCATGCACTGATCACGTCTATATCATGCACTGATCACATGACTGCCCATGCACTGATCACGTGGATGATCATACACTAATCATGTGACAGATCATGCACTGATCACGTGGCTGATCATGCACTGATACCGTGACTGAGCATGGACTGATCACATGACTATCATGTAGTGATCACGTGACTTAATGGCGCTGATCATGTGACTGATCATGCGCTGATCATGTTTGCTATCATACACTGATCATGTGCCTCTGGAGGCAATAAACAAAGAGCTGAGTAGGCACGAATCAAACAGTCAGCAGGCAATAATCATGGAACTCAGCTGTGAGGAATCATGCTGCTCAGCTGGCAATAATCAAGCAGCTGAGCAGGCAGGAATTACGCAGCACAGCTGGCAATTGTCAAGCAGATGACAGGCAGGAATCGTGCAGCTCAGCTGGCAATTGTCAAGCAGATGAGCAGACAGTAATCACGCAGCTCAGCAGGCCCTGATCACGTGACTGAGCATGCACTGTTCACGTGGCTGATCATACACTGATCACGTGATTGATCATGCACTGATCACTTGGATATCATGCACTGATCACGTGGCTGATCATACACTGTTCACGTGTCTGACCATGCACTGATCACGTGGCTGATCATACACTGCTCACGTAACTGATCATGCACTGATCACGTGGCTATCATGCACTGATCACGTGGCTGAACATGCACTGTTCACGTGGCTGATCACACACCTGTCACGTGACATATCATGCACTGATCACGTGGCACTCATGCACTGATCACGTGGCTGATCATACTCTGCTCACGTAACTCATCATGCACACATCACGTGGCTATCATGCACTGCTCACGTGGCTCGTCATGGAATGATCACGTAGCTACCATATACTGGTCACGTGACTGATCATGCACAGATCACGTAAATGATCATGCACTGTTCACGTGACTGATCATGTACTGATCACGTGACTGATCATGCACTGATCACGTGGCTATCATGCTCTGCTCACGTGGCTGATCATGCAACGATCACGTAGCAACCATGTACTGGTCACGTGACTGATCATGCACTGATCACGTAATTGATCCTGCACTGATCACGTGGCTCATCATGCACTGATCACGTGGCTGATCACACACGTATCACGTGACTGATCATGCACTGATCACGTGACTATCATGCACTGATCACGTGGCTATCATGCACTGATCACGTGGATATCATGCACTGATCACGTGGCTGATCACACACGTATCACGTGACTGATCATGCACTGATCACGTGGCTATCATGCACTGATCACGTGGCTGATCATGCACTGATATCATGCACTGATCACGTGGCTGATCATGCACTATCACGTGACTGATCATGCACTGATCACGTGGCTGATCATGCACTGATCACGTGACTGATCATGCACTGATCACGTGACTGATCATGCACTGATCACGTGGCTGATCATGCACTGATCACGTGACTGATCATGCACTGATCACGTGGCTGATCATGCACTGATCACGTGACTGATCATGCACTGATCACGTGGCTATCATGCACTGATCACGTGGCTATCATGCACTGATCACGTGGCTGATCATGCACTGATCACGTGGCTATCATGCACTGATCACGTGACTGATCATGCACTGATCACGTGGCTGATCATGCACTGATCACGTGGCTGATCATGCACTGATCACGCAGCTATCATGCACTGATCACGTGACTGATCATGCACTGATCACGTGGCTGATCATGCACTGATCACGTGACTGATCATGCACTGATCACGTGACTGATCATGCACTGATCACGTGGCTGATCATGCACTGATCACGTGACTGATCATGCACTGATCACGTGACTGATCATGCACTGATCACGTGACTGATCATGCACTGATCACGTGTTGATCATGCACTGATCACGTGGCTGATCATGCACTGATCACGTGACTGATCATGCACTGATCACGTGACTGATCATGCACTGATCAGTGGCTATCATGCACTGATCACGTGGCTGATCATGCACTGATCACGTGACTGATCATGCACTGATCACGTGGCTATCATGCACTGATCACGTGGCTATCATGCACTGATCACGTGGCTGATCATGCACTGATCAGTGACTGATCATGCACTGATCACGTCTATCATGCACTGATCACGTGACTGATCATGCACTGATCACGTGGATGATCATGCACTGATCATGTGACTGATCATGCACTGATCACGTGGCTATCATGCACTGATCACGTGGCTGATCATGCACTGATCACGTAGCTACCATGCACTGATCACGGACTGATCATGCACTGATCACGTAATTGATCATGCACTGATCAGTGGACTGATCATGCACTGATCACGTGACTGATCATGCACTGATCACGTGACTGATCATGCACTGATCACGTGGCTATCATGCACTGATCACGTGGCTGATCATGCACTGATCACGTGGCTTCATGCACTGATCACGTGACTGATCATGCACTGATCACGTGGCTGATCATGCACTGATCACGTGGCTGATCATGCACTGATCACGTGACTGATCATGCACTGATCACGTGACTGATCATGCACTGATCACGTGCTGATCATGCACTGATCACGTGGCTATCATGCACTATCACGTGGCTGATCATGCAATGATCATGTAGCTACCATGTACTGGTCACGTGACTGATCATGCACCATCAGGTGACTGATCATGCACTGATCACGTGGCTGATCATGCACTGATCACGTGACTGATCATGCACTGATCACGTGCTATCATGCACTGATCACGTGGCTGATCATGCACTGATCACGTGGCTGATCATGCACTGATACCGTGACTGAGCATGGACTGATCACATGACTATCATGTAGTGATCACGTGACTTAATGGCGCTGATCATGTGACTGATCATGCACTGATCATGTTTGCTATCATACACTGATCATGTGCCTCTGGAGCAATAAACAAAGAGCTGAGTAGGCACGAATCAAACAGTCAGCAGGCAATAATCATGGAACTCAGCTGTGAGGAATCATGCTGCTCAGCTGGCAATAATCAAGCAGCTGAGCAGGCAGGAATTACGCAGCACAGCTGGCAATTGTCAAGCAGATGACAGGCAGGAATCGTGCAGCTCAGCTGGCAATTGTCAAGCAGATGAGCAGACAGTAATCACGCAGCTCAGCAGGCCCTGATCACGTGACTGAGCATGCACTGTTCACGTGGCTGATCATACACTGATCACGTGATTGATCATGCACTGATCACGTGGCTATCATGCACTGATCACGTGGCTGATCATGCACTGATCACGTGGCTGATCATGCACTGATCACGTGGCTATCATGCACTGATCACGTGACTGATCATGCACTGATCACGTGGCTGATCATGCACTGATCACGTGGCTGATCATGCACTGATCACGTGGCTATCATGCACTGATCACGTGACTGATCATGCACTGATCACGTGACTATCATGCACTGATCACGTGGCTTATCATGCACTGATCATGTGACTGATCATGCACTGATCATGTTTGGTATCATACACTGATCATGTGCCTCTGGAGGCAATGAACATAGAGCTGAGTAGGCACGAATCAGTCAGCAGGCAATAATCATGGAACTCAGCTCTGAGAAATCATGCTGCTCAGCTGGCAATAATCAAGCAGCTGATCAGGCAGGAATTAGCAGCACAGCTGGCAATTGTCAAGCAGATGACAGGCAGGAATCGTGCAGCTCAGCTGGCAATTGTCAAGCAGATGAGCAGACAGTAATCACGCAGCTCAGCAGGCCCTGATCACGTGACTGAGCATGCACTGTTCACGTGAATCATGCTGATCAGTTGGCAATGATCATGCAGCTCAGGCAGGAATTACACAGCACAGCTGGCAATTGTCAAGCAGATGACAGGCAGGAATCATGCAGCTCAGCTGGCAATTGTCAAGCAGATGATCAGACAGAATCACGCAGCTCATCATGCATGATCACGTGACTGATCATGCACTGATCACGTGGCTGATCATGCACTGATCACGTGGCTGATCATGCACTGATCACGTGACTGATCATGCACTGATCACGTGGCTATCATGCACTGATCACGTGGCTGATCATGCACTGATCACGTGGCTGATCATGCACTGATCACGTGACTGATCATGCACTGATCACGTGGCATCATGCACTGATCACGTGACTGATCATGCACTGATCACGTGGCTATCATGCACTGATCACGTGGCTGATCATGCACTGATCACGTAGCTACCATGTACTGATCACGTGACTGATCATGCACTGATCACGTAATTGATCATGCACTGATCACGTGGCTGATCATGCACTGATCACGTGGCTGATCATGCACTGATCACGTGACTGATCATGCACTGATCACGTGACTGATCATGCACTGATCACGTGTCTGATCATGCACTGATCACGTGGCTATCATGCACTGATCACGTGGCTGATCATGCATGATCACGCAGCTACCATGTACTGGTCACATGACTGATCATGCACTGATCACGTGACTGATCATGCAGTGATCACGTGGCTATCATGCACTACTCACGTGGCTGATCATGCAATGATCATGTAGCTACCATGTACAGGTCACGTGAATGATCATACACCCATCAGGTGACTGATCATGCACTGATCACGTGGCTATCATGCACTGATCACGAGACTGATCATGCACTGATCACGTCTATATCATGCACTGATCACATGACTGCCCATGCACTGATCACGTGGATGATCATACACTAATCATGTGACAGATCATGCACTGATCACGTGGCTGATCATGCACTGATACCGTGACTGAGCATGGACTGATCACATGACTATCATGTAGTGATCACGTGACTTAATGGCGCTGATCATGTGACTGATCATGCGCTGATCATGTTTGCTATCATACACTGATCATGTGCCTCTGGAGGCAATAAACAAAGAGCTGAGTAGGCACGAATCAAACAGTCAGCAGGCAATAATCATGGAACTCAGCTGTGAGGAATCATGCTGCTCAGCTGGCAATAATCAAGCAGCTGAGCAGGCAGGAATTACGCAGCACAGCTGGCAATTGTCAAGCAGATGACAGGCAGGAATCGTGCAGCTCAGCTGGCAATTGTCAAGCAGATGAGCAGACAGTAATCACGCAGCTCAGCAGGCCCTGATCACGTGACTGAGCATGCACTGTTCACGTGGCTGATCATACACTGATCACGTGATTGATCATGCACTGATCACTTGGATATCATGCACTGATCACGTGGCTGATCATACACTGTTCACGTGTCTGACCATGCACTGATCACGTGGCTGATCATACACTGCTCACGTAACTGATCATGCACTGATCACGTGGCTATCATGCACTGATCACGTGGCTGAACATGCACTGTTCACGTGGCTGATCACACACCTGTCACGTGACATATCATGCACTGATCACGTGGCACTCATGCACTGATCACGTGGCTGATCATACTCTGCTCACGTAACTCATCATGCACACATCACGTGGCTATCATGCACTGCTCACGTGGCTCGTCATGGAATGATCACGTAGCTACCATATACTGGTCACGTGACTGATCATGCACAGATCACGTAAATGATCATGCACTGTTCACGTGACTGATCATGTACTGATCACGTGACTGATCATGCACTGATCACGTGGCTATCATGCTCTGCTCACGTGGCTGATCATGCAACGATCACGTAAACCATGTACTGGTCACGTGACTGATCATGCACTGATCACGTAATTGATCCTGCACTGATCACGTGGCTCATCATGCACTGATCACGTGGCTGATCACACACGTATCACGTGACTGATCATGCACTGATCACGTGACTATCATGCACTGATCACGTGGCTATCATGCACTGATCACGTGGATATCATGCACTGATCACGTGGCTGATCACACACGTATCACGTGACTGATCATGCACTGATCACGTGGCTATCATGCACTGATCACGTGGCTGATCATGCACTGATATCATGCACTGATCACGTGGCTGATCATGCACTGATCACGTGACTGATCATGCACTGATCACGTGGCTGATCATGCACTGATCACGTGACTGATCATGCACTGATCACGGCTGATCATGCACTGATCACGTGACTGATCATGCACTGATCACGTGGCTGATCATGCACTGATCACGTGACTGATCATGCACTGATCATGGCTGATCATGCACTGATCACGTGGCTATCATGCACTGATCACGTGGCTGATCATGCACTGATCACGTGGCTATCATGCACTGTCACGTGACTGATCATGCACTGATCACGTGGCTGATCATGCACTGATCACGTGGCTGATCATGCACTGATCACAGCTATCATGCACTGATCACGTGACTGATCATGCACTGATCACGTGACTGATCATGCACTGATCACGTGGCTGATCATGCACTGATCACGTGGCTGATCATGCACTGATCACGCAGCTACCATGCACTGATCACGTGACTGATCATGCACTGATCACGTGGCTGATCATGCACTGATCACGTGACTGATCATGCACTGATCACGTGACTGATCATGCACTGATCACGTGGCTGATCATGCACTGATCACGTGACTGATCATGCACTGATCACGTGACTGATCATGCACTGATCACGTGACTGATCATGCACTGATCACGTGACTGATCATGCACTGATCACGTGGCTGATCATGCACTGATCACGTGACTGATCATGCACTGATCACGTGACTGATCATGCACTGATCACGTGGCTATCATGCTGATCACGTGGCTGATCATGCACTGATCACGTGACTGATCATGCACTGATCACTGGCTATCATGCACTGATCACGTGGCTATCATGCACTGATCACGTGGCTGATCATGCACTGATTCGTGACTGATCATGCACTGATCACGTGATATCATGCACTGATCACGTGACTGATCATGCACTGATCACGTGGATGATCATGCACTGATCACGTGACTGATCATGCACTGATCACGTGGCTATCATGCACTGCTCACGTGGCTGATCATGCACTGATCACGTAGCTACCATGTACTGGTCACGTGACTGATCATGCACTGATCACGTAATTGATCATGCACTGATCACGTGACTGATCATGCACTGATCACGTGACTGATCATGCACTGATCACGTGACTGATCATGCACTGATCACGTGGCTATCATGCACTGATCACGTGGCTGATCATGCACTGATCACGTGGCTATCATGCACTGATCACGTGACTGATCATGCACTGATCACGTGGCTGATCATGCACTGATCACGTGGCTGATCATGCACTGATCACGTGACTGATCATGCACTGATCACGTGACTGATCATGCACTGATCACGTGGCTGATCATGCACTGATCACGTGGCTATCATGCACTACTCACGTGGCTGATCATGCAATGATCATGTAGCTACCATGTACTGGTCACGTGACTGATCATGCACTGATCAGGTGACTGATCATGCACTGATCACGTGGCTGATCATGCACTGATCACGTGACTGATCATGCACTGATCACGTGCTATCATGCACTGATCACGTGGCTGATCATGCACTGATCACGTGGCTGATCATGCACTGATACGTGACTGAGCATGGACTGATCACATGACTATCATGTAGTGATCACGTGACTTAATGGCGCTGATCATGTGACTGATCATGCACTGATCATGTTTGCTATCATACACTGATCATGTGCCTCTGGAGGCAATAAACAAAGAGCTGAGTAGGCACGAATCAAACAGTCAGCAGGCAATAATCATGGAACTCAGCTGTGAGGAATCATGCTGCTCAGCTGGCAATAATCAAGCAGCTGAGCAGGCAGGAATTACGCAGCACAGCTGGCAATTGTCAAGCAGATGACAGGCAGGAATCGTGCAGCTCAGCTGGCAATTGTCAAGCAGATGAGCAGACAGTAATCACGCAGCTCAGCAGGCCCTGATCACGTGACTGAGCATGCACTGTTCACGTGGCTGATCATACACTGATCACGTGATTGATCATGCACTGATCACGTGGCTATCATGCACTGATCACGTGGCTGATCATGCACTGATCACGTGGCTGATCATGCACTGATCACGTGGCTATCATGCACTGATCACGTGACTGATCATGCACTGATCACGTGGCTGATCATGCACTGATCACGTGGCTGATCATGCACTGATCACGTGGCTATCATGCACTGATCACGTGACTGATCATGCACTGATCACATGACTGATCATGCACTGATCACGTGGCTTATCATGCACTGATCATGTGACTGATCATGCGCTGATCATGTTTGGTATCACACTGATCATGTGCCTCTGGAGGCAATGAACATAGAGCTGAGTAGGCAGGAATCAGTCAGCAGGCTATAATCATGGAACTCAGCTCTGAGAAATCATGCTGCTCAGCTGGCAATAATCAAGCAGATGAGCAGGCAGGAATTATGCAGCACAGGTGGCAATTGTCAAGCAGATGACAGGCAGGAATCGTGCAGCTCAGCTGGCAATTGTCAAGCAGATGAGCAGACAGTAATCACGCAGCTCAGCAGGCCCTGATCACGTGACTGATCATGCACTGTTCACGTGGCTGATCATACACTGATCACGTGACTGATCATGCACTGATCACGTGGCTGATCATGCACTGATCACGTGGCTGATCATGCACTGATCACGTGGCTGATCATGCACTGATCACGTGACTGATCATGCACTGATCACGTGGCTATCATGCACTGATCATGGCTGATCATGCACTGATCACGTGGCTGATCATGCACTGATCACGTGGCTGATCATGCACTGATCACGTGGCTATCATGCACTGATCACGTGGCTGATCATACTGATCACGTGACTGTCATGCACTGATCACGTGGCTGATCATGCACTGATCACGTGGCTGATCATGCACTGATCACTGGTACTATATACTGATCACGTGACTGATCATGCACTGATCACGTGGCTGATCATGCACTGATCACGTGACTGATCATGCACTGATCACGTGGCTATCATGCACTGATCACGTGGCTGATCATGCACTGATCACGTAGCTACCATGCACTGATCACGTGACTGATCATGCACTGATCACGTGTGATCATGCACTGATCACGTGGCTGATCATGCACTGATCACGTGACTGATCATGCACTGATCACGTGACTGATCATGCACTGATCACGTGGCTATCATGCACTGATCACGTGGCTGATCATGCACTGATCACGTTGATCATGCACTGATCACGTGGCTGATCATGCACTGATCACGTGGCTATCATGCACTGATCACGTGGCTGATCATGCACTGATCACGTGGCTATCATGCACTGATCACGTGACTGATCATGCACTGATCACGTGGCTGATCATGCACTGATCACGTGGCTGATCATGCACTGATCACGTGGCTGATCATGCACTGATCACGTGACTGATCATGCACTGATCACGTGACTGATCATGCACTGATCACGTGGCTATCATGCACTGATCACGTGGCTGATCATGCACTGATCACGTGGCTGATCATGCACTGATCACGTGGCTGATCATGCACTGATCACGTGGCTGATCATGCACTGATCACGTGGCTATCATGCACTGATCACGTGGCTGATCATGCACTGATCACGTGGCTATCATGCACTGATCACGTGACTGATCATGCACTGATCACGTGACTGATCATGCACTGATCACGTGGCTATCATGCACTGCTCACGTGGCTGATCATGCACTGATCACGTAGCTACCATGTACTGGTCACGTGACTGATCATGCACTGATCACGTGACTGATCATGCACTGATCACGTGGCTATCATGCACTACTCACGTGGCTGATCATGCAATGATCATGTAGCTACCATGTACAGGTCACGTGACTGATCATACACCCATCAGGTGACTGATCATGCACTGATCACGTGGCTATCATGCACTGATCACGTGGCTGATCATGCACTGATCACGTGCCTGATCATGCACTGATCACGTGACTGATCATGCACTGATCACGTGGCTGATCATGCACTGATCACGTGGCTGATCATGCACTGATCACGTGGCTGATCATGCACTGATACCGTGACTGAGCATGGACTGATCACATGACTATCATGTAGTGATCACGTGACTTAATGGCGCTGATCATGTGACTGATCATGCGCTGATCATGTTTGCTATCATACACTGATCATGTGCCTCTGGAGGCAATAAACAAAGAGCTGAGTAGGCACGAATCAAACAGTCAGCAGGCAATAATCATGGAACTCAGCTGTGAGGAATCATGCTGCTCAGCTGGCAATAATCAAGCAGCTGAGCAGGCAGGAATTACGCAGCACAGCTGGCAATTGTCAAGCAGATGACAGGCAGGAATCGTGCAGCTCAGCTGGCAATTGTCAAGCAGATGAGCAGACAGTAATCACGCAGCTCAGCAGGCCCAGATCACGTGACTGAGCATGCACTGTTCACGTGGCTGATCATACACTGATCACGTGATTGATCATGCACTGATCACGTGGATATCATGCACTGATCACGTGGCTGATCATGCACTGTTCACGTGGCTGATCATGCACTGATCACGTGACTGATCATGCACTGATCACGTGGCTCATGCACTGATCACGTGGCTGATCATACACTGATCACGTAACTGATCATGCACTGATCACTGAATCACATCACGCATGATCATATATGCACCATATACTGATCACGTGACTGATCATGCACTGATCACGTAAATGATCATGCACTGATCACGTGACTGATCATGCACTGATCACGTGACTGATCATGCACTGATCACGTGGCTATCATGCACTGCTCACGTGGCTGATCATGCACTGATCACGTAGCAACCATGTACTGGTCACGTGACTGATCATGCACTGATCACGTAATTGATCATGCACTGATCACGTGGCTCATCATGCACTGATCACGTGGCTGATCATGCACTGATCACGTGGATATCATGCACTGATCACGTGGCTGATCATGCACTGATCACGTGGATATCATGCACTGATCACGTGGCTGATCATGCACTGATCACGTGACTGATCATGCACTGATCACGTGGCTATCATGCACTGATCACGTGGCTGATCATGCAATGATCACGTAGCTACCATGTACTGGTCACGTGACTGATCATGCACTGATCACGTGACTGATCATGCACTGATCACGTGGCTGATCATGCACTGATCACGTGGCTGATCATGCACGATCACGTGACTGATCATGCACTGATCACGTGACTGATCATGCACTGATCACGTGGCTATCATGCACTGATCACGTGGCTATCATGCACTGATCACGTGGCTGATCATGCACTGATCACGTGACTGATCATGCACTGATCACGTGACTGATCATGCACTGATCACGTGGCTGATCATGCACTGATCACGTAGCTATCATGCACTGATCACGTGACTGATCATGCACTGATCACGTGACTGATCATGCACTGATCACGTGGCTGATCATGCACTGATCACGTGACTGATCATGCACTGATCACGTGACTGATCATGCACTGATCACGTGACTGATCATGCACTGATCACGTGGCTGATCATGCACTGATCACGTAGCTACATGCACTGATCACGTGACTGATCATGCACTGATCACGTGACTGATCATGCACTGATCACGTGGCTATCATGCACTGATCACGTGACTGATCATGCACTGATCACGTGACTGATCATGCACTGATCACGTGACTGATCATGCACTGATCACGTGGCTGATCATGCACTGATCACGTGACTGATCATGCACTGATCACGTCTATCATGCACTGATCACGTGACTGATCATGCACTGATCACGTGGCTGATCATGCACTGATCACGTGACTGATCATGCACTGATCACGTGGCTGATCATGCACTGATCACGTGACTGATCATGCACTGATCACGTGGCTATCATGCACTGATCACGTGGCTGATCATGCACTGATCACGTGACTGATCATGCACTGATCACGTGACTGATCATGCACTGATCACGTGACTGATCATGCACTGATCACGTGGCTGATCATGCACTGATCACGTGGCTACATGCACTGATCACGTGACTGATCATGCACTGATCACGTGACTGATCATGCACTGATCACGTGGCTATCATGCACTGATCACGTGGCTGATCATGCACTGATCACGTGGCTGATCATGCACTGATCACGTGACTGATCATGCACTGATCACGTGATCATGCACTGATCACGTGGCTGATCATGCACTGATCACGTGGCTGATCATGCACTGATCACGTGGCTGATCATGCACTGATCACGTGACTGATCATGCACTGATCACGTGGCTATCATGCACTGATCACGTGGCTGATCATGCACTGATCACGTGACTGATCATGCACTGATCACGTGGCTGATCATGCACTGATCACGTGGCTGATCATGCACTGATCACGTGGCTGATCATGCACTGATCACGTGGCTGATCATGCACTGATCACGTGACTGATCATGCACTGATCACGTGGCTATCATGCACTACTCACGTGGCTGATCATGCAATGATCATGTAGCTACCATGTACAGGTCACGTGAATGATCATACACCCATCAGGTGACTGATCATGCACTGATCACGTGGCTATCATGCACTGATCACGAGACTGATCATGCACTGATCACGTCTATATCATGCACTGATCACATGACTGCCCATGCACTGATCACGTGGATGATCATACACTAATCATGTGACAGATCATGCACTGATCACGTGGCTGATCATGCACTGATACCGTGACTGAGCATGGACTGATCACATGACTATCATGTAGTGATCACGTGACTTAATGGCGCTGATCATGTGACTGATCATGCGCTGATCATGTTTGCTATCATACACTGATCATGTGCCTCTGGAGGCAATAAACAAAGAGCTGAGTAGGCACGAATCAAACAGTCAGCAGGCAATAATCATGGAACTCAGCTGTGAGGAATCATGCTGCTCAGCTGGCAATAATCAAGCAGCTGAGCAGGCAGGAATTACGCAGCACAGCTGGCAATTGTCAAGCAGATGACAGGCAGGAATCGTGCAGCTCAGCTGGCAATTGTCAAGCAGATGAGCAGACAGTAATCACGCAGCTCAGCAGGCCCTGATCACGTGACTGAGCATGCACTGTTCACGTGGCTGATCATACACTGATCACGTGATTGATCATGCACTGATCACGTGGCTATCATGCACTGATCACGTGGCTGATCATACACTGTTCACGTGACTGATCATGCACTGATCACGTGACTATCATGCACTGATCACGTGGCTGATCATGCACTGATCACGTGGCTATCATGCACTGATCACGTGGCTGATCACACTATCACGTGACTGATCATGCACTGATCACGTGGCTATCATGCACTGATCACGTGGCTATCATGCACTGATATCATGCACTGATCACGTGGCTGATCATGCACTATCACGTGACTGATCATGCACTGATCACGTGGCTGATCATGCACTGATCACGTGACTGATCATGCACTGATCACGTGACTGATCATGCACTGATCACGTGACTGATCATGCACTGATCACGTGGCTGATCATGCACTGATCACGTGGCTGATCATGCACTGATCACGTGACTGATCATGCACTGATCACGTGACTGATCATGCACTGATCACGTGGCTATCATGCACTGATCACGTGGCTGATCATGCACTGATCACGTGACTGATCATGCACTGATCACGTGGCTATCATGCACTGATCACGTGGCTATCATGCACTGATCACGTGGCTGATCATGCACTGATCACGACTGATCATGCACTGATCACGTGGCTATCATGCACTGATCACGTGGCTGATCATGCACTGATCACGTGGTGATCATGCACTGATCACGTGGCTGATCATGCACTGATCACGTGGCTGATCATGCACTGTCACGTGACTGATCATGCACTGATCACGTGGCACTCATGCACTGATCACGTGGCTGATCATACACTGATCACGTGACTGATCATGCACTGATCACGTGGCTATCATGCACTGATCACGTGGCTGATCATGCACTGATCACGTAGCTATCATGCACTGATCACGTGACTGATCATGCACTGATCACGTAACTGATCATGCACTGATCACGTGACTGATCATGCACTGATCACGTGACTGATCATGCACTGATCACGTGGCTATCATGCACTGATCACGTGGCTGATCATGCACTGATCACGTAGCAACCATGTACTGGTCACGTGACTGATCATGCACTGATCACGTAATTGATCATGCACTGATCACTGACTCATCATGCACTGATCACGTGGCTGATCATACACGTGTCACGTGACTGATCATGCACTGATCACGTGGCTATCATGCACTGATCACGTGGCTATCATGCACTGATCACGTGGATATCATGCACTGATCACGTGGCTGATCATGCACTATCACTGACTGATCATGCACTGATCACGTGGCTATCATGCACTGATCACGTGGCTGATCATGCACTGATCACGTAGCTATCATGCACTGATCACGTGACTGATCATGCACTGATCACACTGATCATGCACTGATCACGTGGCTGATCATGCACTGATCACGTGACTGATCATGCACTGATCACGTGACTGATCATGCACTGATCACGTGGCTGATCATGCACTGATCACGTGGCTGATCATGCACTGATCACGTGACTGATCATGCACTGATCACGTGACTGATCATGCACTGATCACGTGGCTATCATGCACTGATCACGCTGATCATGCACTGATCACGTGACTGATCATGCACTGATCACATGACTGATCATGCACTGATCACGTGACTGATCATGCACTGATCACGTGGCTATCATGCACTACTCACGTGGCTGATCATGCAATGATCATGTAGCTACCATGTACTGGTCACGTGACTGATCATGCACTGATCACGTGACTGATCATGCACTGATCACGTGCCTGATCATGCACTGATCACGTGACTGATCATGCACTGATCACATGGCTATCATGCACTGATCACGTGGCTGATCATGCACTGATCACGTGGCTGATCATGCACTGATACCGTGACTGAGCATGGACTGATCACATGACTATCATGTAGTGATCACGTGACTTAATGGCGCTGATCATGTGACTGATCATGCGCTGATCATGTTTGCTATCATACACTGATCATGTGCCTCTGGAGGCAATAAACAAAGAGCTGAGTAGGCACGAATCAAACAGTCAGCAGGCAATAATCATGGAACTCAGCTGTGAGGAATCATGCTGCTCAGCTGGCAATAATCAAGCAGCTGAGCAGGCAGGAATTACGCAGCACAGCTGGCAATTGTCAAGCAGATGACAGGCAGGAATCGTGCAGCTCAGCTGGCAATTGTCAAGCAGATGAGCAGACAGTAATCACGCAGCTCAGCAGGCCCTGATCACGTGACTGAGCATGCACTGTTCACGTGAATCATGCTGATCAGCTGGCAATGATCATGCAGCTGATCAGGCAGGAATTACACAGCACAGCTGGCAATTGTCAAGCAGATGACAGGCAGGAATCATGCAGCTCAGCTGGAATTGTCAAGCAGATGAGCAGACAGTAATCACGCAGCTCATCATGCACTGATCACGTGACTGATCATGCACTGATCACGTGGCTGATCATACACTGATCACGTGACTGATCATGCACTGATCACGTGGCTATCATGCACTGATCACGTGGCTGATCATACACTGATCACGTGTCTGATCATGCACTGATCACGTGGCTGATCATGCACTGATCACGTAACTGATCATGCACTGATCACGTGGCTATCATGCACTGATCACGTGGCTGATCATGCACTGATCACGTGGCTGATCATGCACTGTCACGTGACTATCATGCACTGATCACGTGGCACTCATGCACTGATCACGTGGCTGATCATGCACTGATCACGTGACTGATCATGCACTGATCACGTGGCTATCATGCACTGATCACGTGGCTGTCATGCAATGATCATGAAGCTATCATACTGGTCACGTGACTGATCATGCACTGATCACGTGCTGATCATGCACTGATCACGTGACTGATCATGCACTGATCACGTGACTGATCATGCACTGATCACGTGGCTGATCATGCACTGATCACGTGGCTGATCATGCACTGATCACGTGGCTGATCACACGATCACGTGACTGATCATGCACTGATCACGTGACTGATCATGCACTGATCACGTGGCTATCATGCACTGATCACGTGGCTATCATGCACTGATCACGTGGCTGATCATGCACTGATCACGTGGCTATCATGCACTGATCACGTGGCTGATCATGCACTGATCACGTGGCTGATCATGCACTGATCACGTGGCTATCATGCACTGATCACGTGACTGATCATGCACTGATCACGTGACTGATCATGCACTGATCACGTGGCTGATCATGCACTGATCACGTGACTGATCATGCACTGATCACGTGGCTGATCATGCACTGATCACGCAGCTACCATGCACTGATCACATGACTGATCATGCACTGATCACGTGACTGATCATGCACTGATCACGTGGCTTATCATGCATTGATCATGTGACTGATCATGTGCTGATCATGTTTGTGTCATACACTGATCATGTGCCTCTGGAGGCAATGAACAAAGAGCTGAGTAGGCACGAATCAGTCAGGCAATAATCATGGAACTCAGCTGTGAGAATCATGCTGCTCAGCTGGCAATAATCAAGCAGCTGAGCAGGCAGGAATTATGCAGCACAGCTGGCAATTGTCAAGCAGATGACAGGCAGGAATCGTGCAGCTCAGCTGGCAATTGTCAAGCAGATGAGCAGACAGTAATCACGCAGCTCAGCAGGCCCTGATCACGTGACTGAGCATGCACTGTTCACGTGGCTGATCACACTGATCACGTGACTGATCATGCACTGATCACGTGGCTATCATGCACTGATCACGTGGCTGATCATGCACTGATCACGTAACTGTATGCACTGATCACGTGGCTATCATGCACTGATCACGTGGCTGATCATGCACTGATCACGTGACTGATCATGCACTGATCACGTGGCTGATCATGCACTGATCACGTGGCTATCATGCACTGATCACGTGGCTGATCATGCACTGATCACGTGGCTACCATGTACTGATCACGTGACTGATCATGCACTGATCACGTAATTGATCATGCACTGATCACGTGGCTGATCATGCACTGATCACGTGGCTGATCATGCACTGATCACGTGACTGATCATGCACTGATCACGTGGCTGATCATGCACTGATCACGTGACTGATCATGCACTGATCACGTGACTGATCATGCACTGATCACGTGGCTATCATGCACTGCTCACGTGGCTGATCATGCATGATCACGCAGCTACCATGTACTGGTCACATGACTGATCATGCACTGATCACGTGACTGATCATGCACAGTGATCACGTGGCTATCATGCACTACTCACGTGGCTGATCATGCAATGATCATGTAGCTACCATGTACAGGTCACGTGAATGATCATACACCCATCAGGTGACTGATCATGCACTGATCACGTGGCTATCATGCACTGATCACTGATCATGCACTGATCACGTCTATATCATGCACTGATCACATGACTGCCCATGCACTGATCACGTGGATGATCATACACTAATCATGTGACAGATCATGCACTGATCACGTGGCTGATCATGCACTGATACCGTGACTGAGCATGGACTGATCACATGACTATCATGTAGTGATCACGTGATTTAATGGCGCTGATCATGTGACTGATCATGCGCTGATCATGTTTGCTATCATACACTGATCATGTGCCTCTGGAGGCAATAAACAAAGAGCTGAGTAGGCACGAATCAAACAGTCAGCAGGCAATAATCATGGAACTCAGGTGTGAGGAATCATGCTGCTCAGCTGGCAATAATCAAGCAGATGAGCAGACAGTAATCACGCAGCTCAGCAGGCCCTGATCACGTGACTGAGCATGCACTGTTCACGTGGCTGATCATACACTGATCACGTGATTGATCATGCACTGATCACTTGGATATCATGCACTGATCACGTGGCTGATCATACACTGTTCACGTGTCTGACCATGCACTGATCACGTGGCTGATCATACACTGCTCACGTACTGATCATGCACTGATCACGTGGCTATCATGCACTGATCACGTGGCTGAACATGCACTGTTCACGTGGCTGATCACACACCTGTCACGTGACATATCATGCACTGATCACGTGGCACTCATGCACTGATCACGTGGCTGATCATACTCTGCTCACGTAACTCATCATGCACACATCACGTGGCTATCATGCACTGCTCACGTGGCTCGTCATGGAATGATCACGTAGCTACCATATACTGGTCACGTGACTGATCATGCACAGATCACGTAAATGATCATGCACTGTTCACGTGACTGATCATGTACTGATCACGTGACTGATCATGCACTGATCACGTGGCTATCATGCTCTGCTCACGTGGCTGATCATGCAACGATCACGTGGCAACCATGTACTGGTCACGTGACTGATCATGCACTGATCACGTAATTGATCCTGCACTGATCACGTGGCTCATCATGCACTGATCACGTGGCTGATCACACACGTATCACGTGACTGATCATGCACTGATCACGTGACTGATCATGCACTGATCACGTGGCTATCATGCACTGATCACGTGGATATCATGCACTGATCACGTGGCTGATCACACACGTATCACGTGACTGATCATGCACTGATCACGTGGCTATCATGCACTGATCACGTGGCTGATCATGCACTGATATCATGCACTGATCACGTGGCTGATCATGCACTGATCACGTGACTGATCATGCACTGATCACGTGGCTGATCATGCACTGATCACGTGACTGATCATGCACTGATCACGTGACTGATCATGCACTGATCACGTGGCTGATCATGCACTGATCACGTGACTGATCATGCACTGATCACGTGACTGATCATGCACTGATCACGTGACTGATCATGCACTGATCACGTGGCTGATCATGCACTGATCACGTGGCTGATCATGCACTGATCACGTGACTGATCATGCACTGATCACGTGACTGATCATGCACTGATCAGTGGCTATCATGCACTGATCACGTGGCTGATCATGCACTGATCACGTGACTGATCATGCACTGATCACTGGCTATCATGCACTGATCACGTGGCTATCATGCACTGATCACGTGGCTGATCATACACTGATCACGTGACTGATCATGCACTGATCACGTCTATATCATGCACTGATCACATGACTGATCATGCACTGATCACGTGGCTGATCATGCACTGATCACGTGACTGATCATGCACTGATCACGTGGCTGATCATGCACTGATCACGTGACTGATCATGCACTGATCACGTGACTGATCATGCACTGATCACGTGGCTATCATGCACTGATCACGTGGCTGATCATGCACTGATCACGTGCTATCATGCACTGATCACGTGACTGATCATGCACTGATCACGTGATTGATCATGCACTGATCACGTGACTGATCATGCACTGATCACGTGACTGATCATGCACTGATCACGTGACTGATCATGCACTGATCACGTGGCTATCATGCACTGATCACGTGGCTGATCATGCACTGATCACGTGACTACCATGCACTGATCACGTGACTGATCATGCACTGATCACGTGGCTGATCATGCACTGATCACGTGGCTGATCATGCACTGATCACGTGACTGATCATGCACTGATCACGTGACTGATCATGCACTGATCACGTGGCTATCATGCACTGATCACGTGGCTGATCATGCACTGATCACGTGCCTGATCATGCACTGATCACATGGCTGATCATGCACTGATCACGTGACTGATCATGCACTGATCACGTGGCTATCATGCACTACTCACGTGGCTGATCATGCAATGATCATGTAGCTACCATGTACTGGTCACGTGACTGATCATACACCCATCAGGTGACTGATCATGCACTGATCACGTGCCTGATCATGCACTGATCACGTGACTGATCATGCACTGATCACATGGCTATCATGCACTGATCACCTGGCTGATCATGCACTGATCACGTGGCTGATCATGCACTGATACCGTGACTGAGCATGGACTGATCACATGACTATCATGTAGTGATCACGTGACTTAATGGCGCTGATCATGTGACTGATCATGCACTGATCATGTTTGCTATCATACACTGATCATGTGCCTCTGGAGGCAATAAACAAAGAGCTGAGTAGGCACGAATCAAACAGTCAGCAGGCAATAATCATGGAACTCAGCTGTGAGGAATCATGCTGCTCAGCTGGCAATAATCAAGCAGCTGAGCAGGCAGGAATTACGCAGCACAGCTGGCAATTGTCAAGCAGATGACAGGCAGGAATCGTGCAGCTCAGCTGGCAATTGTCAAGCAGATGAGCAGACAGTAATCACGCAGCTCAGCAGGCCCTGATCACGTGACTGAGCATGCACTGTTCACGTGAATCATGCTGATCACTGGCAATGATCATGCACTGATCATGCAGGAATTACACTGCACAGCTGGCAATTGATCATGCAGATGACATGCAATCATGCAGCTCACTGGCAATTGTCACGCAGATGATCAGACAGTGATCACGCAGCTCATCATGCACTGATCACGTGGCTGATCATACACTGCTCACGTAACTGATCATGCACTGATCACGTGGCTATCATGCACTGATCACGTGGCTGTCATGGAATGATCACGAAGCTACCATATACTGGTCACGTGACTGATCATGCACTGATCACGTAAATGATCATGCACTGATCACGTGACTGATCATGCACTGATCACGTGACTGATCATGCACTGATCACGTGGCTATCATGCACTGCTCACGTGGCTGATCATGCAACGATCACGTAGCAACCATGTACTGGTCACGTGACTGATCATGCACTGATCACGTAATTGATCATGCACTGATCACGTGGCTCATCATGCACTGATCACGTGGCTGATCACACTGTATCACGTGACTGATCATGCACTGATCACGTGACTAATCATGCACTGATCACGTGGCTATCATGCACTGATCACGTGGATATCATGCACTGATCACGTGGCTGATCACACACGTATCACGTGACTGATCATGCACTGATCACGTGGCTATCATGCACTGATCACGTGGCTGATCATGCACTGATCACGTGGCTATCATGCACTGATCACGTGGCTGATCATGCACTGATCACGTAGCTATCATGCACTGATCACGTGACTGATCATGCACTGATCACGTGGCTGATCATGCACTGATCACGTGACTGATCATGCACTGATCACGTGGCTGATCATGCACTGATCACGCAGCTATCATGCACTGATCACATGACTGATCATGCACTGATCACGTGATTGATCATGCACTGATCACGTGGCTTATCATGCACTGATCATGTGACTGATCATGTGCTGATCATGTTTCGTGTCATACACTGATCATGTGCCTCTGGAGGCAATGAACAAAGAGCTGAGTAGGCACGAATCAGTCAGGCAATAATCATGGAACTCAGCTCTGAGAAATCATGCTGCTCAGCTGGCAATAATCAAGCAGATGAGCAGGCAGGAATTATGCAGCACAGCTGGCAATTGTCAAGCAGATGACAGGCAGGAATCGTGCAGCTCAGCTGGCAATTGTCAAGCAGATGAGCAGACAGTAATCACGCAGCTCAGCAGGCCCTGATCACGTGACTGAGCATGCACTGTTCACGTGGCTGATCACACACTGATCACGTGACTGATCATGCACTGATCACGTGGCTATCATGCACTGATCACGTGACTGATCATGCACTGATCACGTTGTCATGCACTGATCACGTGGCTATCATGCACTGATCACGTGGCTGATCATGCACTGATCACGTGACTGATCATGCACTGATCACGTGGCTGATCATGCACTGATCACGTGGCTATCATGCACTGATCACGTGGCTGATCATGCACTGATCACGTAGCTATCATGCACTGATCACGTGACTGATCATGCACTGATCACGTAACTGATCATGCACTGATCACGTGGCTGATCATGCACTGATCACGTGGCTGATCATGCACTGATCACGTGACTGATCATGCACTGATCACGTGGCTGATCATGCACTGATCACGTGACTGATCATGCACTGATCACGTGTCTGATCATGCACTGATCACGTGGCTATCATGCACTGCTCACGTGGCTGATCATGCATGATCACGCAGCTACCATGTACTGGTCACATGACTGATCATGCACTGATCACGTGACTGATCATGCAGTGATCACGTGGCTATCATGCACTACTCACGTGGCTGATCATGCAATGATCATGTAGCTACCATGTACAGGTCACGTGAATGATCATACACCCATCAGGTGACTGATCATGCACTGATCACGTGGCTATCATGCACTGATCACGAGACTGATCATGCACTGATCACGTCTATATCATGCACTGATCACATGACTGCCCATGCACTGATCACGTGGATGATCATACACTAATCATGTGACAGATCATGCACTGATCACGTGGCTGATCATGCACTGATACCGTGACTGAGCATGGACTGATCACATGACTATCATGTAGTGATCACGTGACTTAATGGCGCTGATCATGTGACTGATCATGCGCTGATCATGTTTGCTATCATACACTGATCATGTGCCTCTGGAGGCAATAAACAAAGAGCTGAGTAGGCACGAATCAAACAGTCAGCAGGCAATAATCATGGAACTCAGCTGTGAGGAATCATGCTGCTCAGCTGGCAATAATCAAGCAGCTGAGCAGGCAGGAATTACGCAGCACAGCTGGCAATTGTCAAGCAGATGACAGGCAGGAATCGTGCAGCTCAGCTGGCAATTGTCAAGCAGATGAGCAGACAGTAATCACGCAGCTCAGCAGGCCCTGATCACGTGACTGAGCATGCACTGTTCACGTGGCTGATCATACACTGATCACGTGATTGATCATGCACTGATCACTTGGATATCATGCACTGATCACGTGGCTGATCATACACTGTTCACGTGTCTGACCATGCACTGATCACGTGGCTGATCATACACTGCTCACGTAACTGATCATGCACTGATCACGTGGCTATCATGCACTGATCACGTGGCTGAACATGCACTGTTCACGAGGCTGATCACACACCTGTCACGTGACATATCATGCACTGATCACGTGGCTGATCATGCACTGATCACGTGGCTGATCATACTCTGCTCACGTAACTCATCATGCACACATCACGTGGCTATCATGCACTGCTCACGTGGCTGATCATGCATGATCACGTACCATGTACTGGTCACGTGACTGATCATGCACTGATCACGTGACTGATCATGCACTGATCACGTGGCTATCATGCACTGATCACGTGGCTGATCATGCACTGATCACGTAGCTACCATGTACTGGTCACGTGACTGATCATGCACTGATCACGTGACTGATCATGCACTGATCACGTGGCTATCATGCACTGATCACGTGGCTGATCATGCACTGATCACGTGCTATCATGCACTGATCACGTGACTGATCATGCACTGATCACGTGATCATGCACTGATCACGTGGCTGATCATGCACTGATCACGTGACTGATCATGCACTGATCACGTGGCTGATCATGCACTGATCACGTGGCTATCATGCACTGATCACGTGGCTATCATGCACTGATCACGTGGCTGATCACACGTATCACGTGACTGATCATGCACTGATCACGTGGCTATCATGCACTGATCACGTGGCTATCATGCACTGATCACGTGGCTGATCATGCACTGATCACGTGGCTACCATGTACTGATCACGTGACTGATCATGCACTGATCACGTGACTGATCATGCACTGATCACGTGGCTGATCATGCACTGATCACGTGGCTGATCATGCACTGATCACGTGACTGATCATGCACTGATCACGTGACTGATCATGCACTGATCACGTGGCTGATCATGCACTGATCACGTGGCTATCATGCACTGATCACGTGGCTGATCATGCACTGATCACGTGACTGATCATGCACTGATCACGTGGCTATCATGCACTGATCACGTGGCTATCATGCACTGATCACGTGGCTGATCATGCACTGATCACGTGGCTATCATGCACTGATCACATGACTGATCATGCACTGATCACATGACTGATCATGCACTGATCACGTGGCTTATCATGCACTGATCATGTGACTGATCATGCACTGATCATGTTTGCTATCATACACTGATCATGTGCCTCTGGAGGCAATGAACAAAGAGCTGAGTAGGCACGAATCAGTCAGCAGGCAATAATCATGGAACTCACTGTGAGGAATCATGCTGCTCAGCTGGCAATAATCAAGCAGCTGAGCAGGCAGGAATTACGCAGCACAGCTGGCAATTGTCAAGCAGATGACAGGCAGGAATCGTGCAGCTCAGCTGGCAATTGTCAAGCAGATGAGCAGACAGTAATCACGCAGCTCAGCAGGCCCTGATCACGTGACTGAGCATGCACTGTTCACGTGGCTGATCATACACTGATCACGTGACTGATCATGCACTGATCATGTGACTGATCATGCACTGATCACGTGGCTATCATGCACTGATCACGTGGCTGATCATGCACTGATCACGGGACTGATCATGCACTGATCACGGGCTATCATGCACTGATACGTGACTGATCATGCACTGATCACGTGGCTGATCATGCACTGATCACGTGACTGATCATGCACTGATCACGTGACTGATCATGCACTGATCACGTGGCTGATCATGCACTGATCACGTGGCTGATCATGCACTGATCACGTGGCTGATCATGCACTGATCACGTGACTGATCATGCACTGATCACGTGGCTGATCATGCACTGATCACGTGACTGATCATGCACTGATCACGTGACTATCATGCACTGATCACGTGACTGAATGCACTGATCATGTGACTGATCATGCACTGATCACGTGACTATCATGCACTGATCACGTGCCTCTGGAGGCAATGATCAAAGAGCTGATAGGCACGAATCAAACAGTCAGCAGGCAATGATCATGGAACTCATGCACTGATCACGTGGCTGATCATGCACTGATCACGTGGCTGATCATGCACTGATCACGTGGCTGATCATGCACTGATCACGTGACTGATCATGCACTGATCACGTGACTGATCATGCACTGATCACGTGGCTGATCATGCACTGATCACGTGGCTGATCATGCACTGATCACGTGGCTGATCATGCACTGATCACGTGCTATCATGCACTGATCACGTGGCTGATCATGCACTGATCACGTGGTGATCATGCACTGATCACGTGGCTGATCATGCACTGATCACGTGACTGATCATGCACTGATCACGTGGCTGATCATGCACTGATCACGTGGCTATCATGCACTGATCACGTGGCTGATCATGCACTGATCACGTAGCTATCATGCACTGATCACGTGACTGATCATGCACTGATCATGACTGATCATGCACTGATCACGTGACTGATCATGCACTGATCACGTGACTGATCATGCACTGATCACGTGGCTATCATGCACTGATCACGTGGCTGATCATGCACTGATCACGGCTATCATGCACTGATCACGTGACTGATCATGCACTGATCACGTAATTGATCATGCACTGATCACGTGGCTGATCATGCACTGATCACGTGACTGATCATGCACTGATCACGTGGCTGATCATGCACTGATCACGTGGCTATCATGCACTGATCACGTGGCTGATCATGCACTGATCACGTAGCTACCATGTACTGGTCACGTGACTGATCATGCACTGATCACGTGACTGATCATGCACTGATCACGTGGCTATCATGCACTGATCACGTGGCTGATCATGCACTGATCACGTGCCTGTCATGCACTGATCACGTGACTGATCATGCACTGATCACGTAGCTATCATGCACTGATCACGTGGCTGATCATGCACTGATCACGTGGCTATCATGCACTGATCACGTGGCTATCATGCACTGATCACGTGGCTGATCATGCACTGATACCGTGACTGAGCATGGACTGATCACATGACTATCATGTAGTGATCACGTGACTTAATGGCGCTGATCATGTGACTGATCATGCGCTGATCATGGTTGCTATCATACACTGATCATGTGCCTCTGGAGGCAATAAACAAAGAGCTGAGTAGGCACGAATCAAACAGTCAGCAGGCAATAATCATGGAACTCAGCTGTGAGGAATCATGCTGCTCAGCTGGCAATAATCAAGCAGCTGAGCAGGCAGGAATTACGCAGCACAGCTGGCAATTGTCAAGCAGATGACAGGCAGGAATCATGCAGCTCAGCTGGCAATTGTCAAGCAGATGAGCAGACAGTAATCACGCAGCTCAGCAGGCCCTGATCACGTGACTGAGCATGCACTGTTCACGTGGCTGATCATACACTGATCACGTGATGATCATGCACTGATCACGTGGATATCATGCACTGATCACGTGGCTGATCATACACTGTTCACGTGTCTGACCATGCACTGATCACGTGGCTGATCATACACTGATCACGTAACTGATCATGCACTGATCACGTGGCTATCATGCACTGATCACGTGGCTGATCATGCACTGATCACGTGACTGATCATGCACTGATCACGTGCTGATCATGCACTGATCACGTGGCTATCATGCACTGATCACGTGGCTGATCATGCACTGATCACGTAGCTATCATGCACTGATCACGTGACTGATCATGCACTGATCACGTGACTGATCATGCACTGATCACGTGGCTGATCATGCACTGATCACGTGACTGATCATGCACTGATCACGTGACTGATCATGCACTGATCACGTGGCTATCATGCACTGATCACGTGGCTGATCATACTGATCACGTGCCTGTCATGCACTGATCACGTGGCTGATCATGCACTGATCACGTGACTGATCATGCACTGATCACGTGGCTATCATGCACTGATCACGTGGCTGATCATGCACTGATCACGTGCTATCATGCACTGATCACGTGACTGATCATGCACTGATCACGTGACTGATCATGCACTGATCACGTGACTGATCATGCACTGATCACGTGACTGATCATGCACTGATCACGTGGCTATCATGCACTGATCACGTGGCTGATCATGCTGATCACGTGGCTGATCATGCACTGATCACGTGGCTGATCATGCACTGATCACGTGACTGATCATGCACTGATCACGTGGCTATCATGCACTGATCACGTGGCTGATCATGCACTGATCACGTGGCTGATCATGCACTGATCACGTGACTGATCATGCACTGATCACGTGGCATCATGCACTGATCACGTGGCTGATCATGCACTGATCACGTGACTGATCATGCACTGATCACGTGGCTATCATGCACTGATCACGTGGCTGATCATGCACTGATCACGTGGCTATCATGCACTGATCACGTGACTGATCATGCACTGATCACGTGGCTGATCATGCACTGATCACGTGACTGATCATGCACTGATCACGTGACTGATCATGCACTGATCACGTGACTGATCATGCACTGATCACGTGGCTGATCATGCACTGATCACGTGGCTATCATGCACTGATCACGTGGCTGATCATGCACTGATCACGCTATCATGCACTGATCACGTGGCTGATCATGCACTGATCACGTGACTGATCATGCACTGATCACGTGATCATGCACTGATCACGTGGCTGATCACACTGATCACGTGACTGATCATGCACTGATCACGTGGCTATCATGCACTGATCACGTGGCTGATCATGCACTGATCACGTGGCTATCATGCACTGATCACGTGGCTGATCACACACTATCACGTGACTGATCATGCACTGATCACGTGGCTGATCATGCACTGATCACGTGGCTATCATGCACTGATCACGTGGCTGATCATGCACTGATCACGTAGCTATCATGCACTGATCACGTGACTGATCATGCACTGATCACGTGACTGATCATGCACTGATCACGTGACTGATCATGCACTGATCACGTGACTGATCATGCACTGATCACGTGGCTATCATGCACTGATCACGGCTGATCATGCAATGATCACGTAGCTACCATGTACTGATCACGTGACTGATCATGCACTGATCACGTAATTGATCATGCACTGATCACGTGGCTGATCATGCACTGATCACGTGACTGATCATGCACTGATCACGTGACTGATCATGCACTGATCACGTGGCTATCATGCACTGATCACGTGGCTGATCATGCACTGATCACGCAGCTACCATGCACTGATCACGTGACTGATCATGCACTGATCACGTAATTGATCATGCACTGATCACGTGGCTGATCATGCACTGATCACGTGACTGATCATGCACTGATCACGTGGCTGATCATGCACTGATCACGTGGCTATCATGCACTGATCACGTGGCTGATCATGGCTGATCACGTGACTGATCATGCACTGATCACGTGGCTGATCATGCACTGATCACGTGACTGATCATGCACTGATCACGTGGCTATCATGCACTGATCACGTGGCTGATCATGCACTGATCACGTGGCTGATCACACACTGTCACGTGACTGATCATGCACTGATCACGTGGCACTCATGCACTGATCACGTGGCTGATCACACTGATCACGTAACTGATCATGCACACATCACGTGGCTATCATGCACTGATCACGTGGCTGATCATGCACTGATCACGTAGGTACCATATACTGATCACGTGACTGATCATGCACTGATCACGTAAATGATCATGCACTGATCAGTGACTGATCATGCACTGATCACGTGACTGATCATGCACTGATCACGTGACTGATCATGCACTGATCACGTGGCTGATCATGCACTGATCACGTGGCTATCATGCACTGATCACGTGGCTGATCATGCACTGATCACGTGCTATCATGCACTGATCACGTGGCTGATCATGCACTGATCACGTGATTGATCATGCACTGATCACGTGACTGATCATGCACTGATCACGTGGCTGATCATGCACTGATCACGTGACTGATCATGCACTGATCACGTGGCTATCATGCACTGATCACGTGGCTATCATGCACTGATCACGTGGATATCATGCACTGATCACGTGGCTGATCATGCACTGATCACGTGACTGATCATGCACTGATCACGTGGCTATCATGCACTGATCACGTGGCTATCATGCACTGATCACGTGGCTGATCATGCACTGATCACGTAGCTACCATGCACTGGTCACGTGACTGATCATGCACTGATCACGTAATTGATCATGCACTGATCACGTGGCTGATCATGCACTGATCACGTGACTGATCATGCACTGATCACGTGGCTATCATGCACTGATCACTGGCTGATCATGCACTGATCACGTGGCTATCATGCACTGATCACGTGACTGATCATGCACTGATCACGTGGCTGATCATGCACTGATCACGTGGCTGATCATGCACTGATCACGTGACTGATCATGCACTGATCACGTGACTGATCATGCACTGATCACGTGGCTATCATGCACTGATCACGTGGCTGATCATGCACTGATCACGTAGCTACCATGCACTGATCACGTGACTGATCATGCACTGATCACGTAATTGATCATGCACTGATCACGTGGCTGATCATGCACTGATCACGTGACTGATCATGCACTGATCACGTGGCTGATCATGCACTGATCACGTGGCTATCATGCACTGATCACGTGGCTGATCATGCACTGATCACGTGGCTATCATGCACTGATCACGTGGCTGATCATGCACTGATCACGTGGCTGATCATGCACTGATACCGTGACTGAGCATGGACTGATCACATGACTATCATGTAGTGATCACGTGACTTAATGGCGCTGATCATGTGACTGATCATGCGCTGATCATGTTTGCTATCATACACTGATCATGTGCCTCTGGAGGCAATAAACAAAGAGCTGAGTAGGCACGAATCAAACAGTCAGCAGGCAATAATCATGGAACTCAGCTGTGAGGAATCATGCTGCTCAGCTGGCAATAATCAAGCAGCTGAGCAGGCAGGAATTACGCAGCACAGCTGGCAATTGTCAAGCAGATGACAGGCAGGAATCGTGCAGCTCAGCTGGCAATTGTCAAGCAGATGAGCAGACAGTAATCACGCAGCTCAGCAGGCCCTGATCACGTGACTGAGCATGCACTGTTCACGTGGCTGATCATACACTGATCACGTGATTGATCATGCACTGATCACTTGGATATCATGCACTGATCACGTGGCTGATCATACACTGATCACGTGTCTGATCATGCACTGATCACGTGGCTGATCATGCACTGCTCACGTAACTGATCATGCACTGATCACGTGGCTATCATGCACTGATCACGTGGCTGATCATGCACTGATCACGTGGCTGATCATGCACTGATCACGTGACTGATCATGCACTGATCACGTGGCTATCATGCACTGATCACGTGGCTGATCATGCACTGATCACGTAGCTACCATGCACTGTCACGTGACTGATCATGCACTGATCACGTGACTGATCATGCACTGATCACGTGGCTATCATGCACTGATCACGTGGCTGATCATGCACTGATCACGTGACTGATCATGCACTGATCACGTGACTGATCATGCACTGATCACGTGGCTATCATGCACTGATCACGTGGCTGATCATGCACTGATCACGTGGCTATCATGCACTGATCACGTGGCTGATCATGCACTGATACCGTGACTGAGCATGGACTGATCACATGACTATCATGCACTGATCACGTGACTTAATGGCGCTGATCATGTGACTGATCATGCACTGATCATGTTTGCTATCATACACTGATCATGTGCCTCTGGAGGCAATAAACAAAGAGCTGAGTAGGCACGAATCAAACAGTCAGCAGGCAATAATCATGGAACTCAGCTGTGAGGAATCATGCTGCTCAGCTGGCAATAATCAAGCAGCTGAGCAGGCAGGAATTACACAGCACAGCTGGCAATTGTCAAGCAGATGACAGGCAGGAATCATGCAGCTCAGCTGGCAATTGTCAAGCAGATGAGCAGACAGGAATCACGCAGCTCAGCAGGCCCTGATCACGTGACTGATCATGCACTGATCACGTGGCTGATCATACACTGATCACGTGACTGATCATGCACTGATCACGTGGATATCATGCACTGATCACGTGGCTGATCATACACTGATCACGTGTCTGATCATGCACTGATCACGTGGCTGATCATGCACTGATCACGTGACTGATCATGCACTGATCACGTGACTGATCATGCACTGATCACGTGGCTTATCATGCACTGATCATGTGACTGATCATGCACTGATCATGTTTGGTATCATACACTGATCATGTGCCTCTGGAGGCAATGAACAAAGAGCTGAGTAGGCACGAATCAGTCAGCAGGCAATAATCATGGAACTCAGCTGTGAGAAATCATGCTGCTCAGCTGGCAATAATCAAGCAGATGAGCAGGCAGGAATTATGCAGCACAGGTGGCAATTGTCAAGCAGATGACAGGCAGGAATCGTGCAGCTCAGCTGGCAATTGTCAAGCAGATGAGCAGACAGTAATCACGCAGCTCAGCAGGCCCTGATCACGTGACTGAGCATGCACTGTTCACGTGGCTGATCACACACTGATCACGTGACTGATCATGCACTGATCACGTGGCTATCATGCACTGATCACGTGACTGATCATGCACTGATCACGTGGCTGTCATGCACTGATCACGTGGCTATCATGCACTGATCACGTGGCTGATCATGCACTGATCACGTGACTGATCATGCACTGATCACGTGGCTATCATGCACTGATCACGTGGCTGATCATGCACTGATCACGTGGCTGATCATGCACTGATCACGGGCTATCATGCACTGATACATGACTGACATGCACTGATCACGTGGCTGATCATGCACTGATCACGTGACTGATCATGCACTGATCACGTGACTGATCATGCACTGATCACGTGGCTGATCATGCACTGATCACGTGGCTGATCATGCACTGATCACGTGGCTATCATGCACTGATCACGTGACTGATCATGCACTGATCACGTGACTGATCATGCACTGATCACGTGGCTATCATGCACTGATCACGTGACTGATCATACTGATCACGTGCCTGATCATGCACTGATCACGTGGCTGATCATGCACTGATCACGTGACTGATCATGCACTGATCACGTGGCTATCATGCACTGATCACGTGGCTATCATGCACTGATCACGTGGCTGATCATGCACTGATCACGTGACTGATCATGCACTGATCACGTGGCTATCATGCACTGATCACGTGGCTGATCATACTGATCACGTGGCTGATCATGCACTGATCACGTGGCTGATCATGCACTGATCACGTGACTGATCATGCACTGATCACGTGGCTATCATGCACTGATCACGTGGCTATCATGCACTGATCACGTGACTGATCATACTGATCACGTGACTGATCATGCACTGATCACGTGGCTGATCATGCACTGATCACGTGGCTATCATGCACTGATCACGTGGCTATCATGCACTGATCACGTGGCTGATCATGCACTGATCACGTGACTGATCATGCACTGATCACGTGGCTATCATGCACTGATCACGTGGCTGATCATACTGATCACGTGACTGATCATGCACTGATCACGTGGCTGATCATGCACTGATCACGTGACTGATCATGCACTGATCACGTGGCTGATCATGCACTGATCACGTGACTGATCATGCACTGATCACGTGGCTATCATGCACTGATCACGTGGCTATCATGCACTGATCACGTGGCTGATCATGCACTGATCACGTGACTGATCATGCACTGATCACGTGGCTATCATGCACTGATCACGTGGCTGATCATGCACTGATCACGTGACTGATCATGCACTGATCACGTGGCTATCATGCACTGATCACGTGGCTGATCATGCACTGATCACGTGGCTATCATGCACTGATCACGTGACTGATCATGCACTGATCACGTGACTGATCATGCACTGATCACGTGGCTATCATGCACTGATCACGTGGCTGATCATACTGATCACGTGGTCATGCACTGATCACGTGGCTGATCATGCACTGATCACGTGACTGATCATGCACTGATCACGTGGCTATCATGCACTGATCACGTGGCTATCATGCACTGATCACGTGGCTGATCATGCATGATCACGTAGCTACCATGCACTGATCACGTGACTGATCATGCACTGATCACGTAACTGATCATGCACTGATCACGTGACTGATCATGCACTGATCACGTGACTGATCATGCACTGATCACGTGGCTATCATGCACTGATCACGTGGCTGATCATGCACTGATCACGTAGCTACCATGCACTGATCACGTGACTGATCATGCACTGATCACGTAATTGATCATGCACTGATCACGTGGCTGATCATGCACTGATCACGTGACTGATCATGCACTGATCACGTGGCTGATCATGCACTGATCACGTGGCTATCATGCACTGATCACGTGGCTGATCATGCACTGATCACGTAGCTACCATGCACTGTCACGTGACTGATCATGCACTGATCACGTGACTGATCATGCACTGATCACGTGGCTATCATGCACTGATCACGTGGCTGATCATGCACTGATCACGTGCCTGTCATGCACTGATCACGTGACTGATCATGCACTGATCACGTGGCTATCATGCACTGATCACTGGCTGATCATGCACTGATCACGTGGCTTTCATGCAATGATCACGTGGCTATCATGCACTGATCACGTGGCTGATCATTCACTGATACCGTGACTGAGCATGGACTGATCACATAACTATCATGTAGTGATCACGTGACTTAATGGCGCTGATCATGTGACTGATCATGCGCTGATCATGTTTGCTTTCATACACTGATCATGTGCCTCTGGAGGCAATAAACAAAGAGCTGAGTAGGCACGAATCAAACAGTCAGCAGGCAAAAATCATGGAACTCATCTGTGAGGAATCATGCTGCTCAGCTGGCAATAATCAAGCAGCTGAGCAGGCAGGAATTACGCAGCACAGCTGGCAATTGTCAAGCAGATGACAGGCGGGAATCATGCAGCTCAGCTGGAAATTGTCAAGCAGATGAGCAGACAGTAATCACGCAGTTCAGCAGGCCCTGATCACGTGACTGAGCATGCACTGTTCACCTGGATGATCATACACTGATCACGTGATTGATCATGCACTGATCTCGTGGATATCATGCACTGATCACGTGGCTGATCATACACTGATCACGTGTGTGACCATGCACTGATCACATGGCTGATCATACACTACTCACGTAACTGATCATGCACTGATCACGTAATTGATCATGCACTGATCACGTGGCTGATCATGCATTCATCATGTGACTGATCATGTGCTGATCATGTTTGGAGTCACACACTGATCATGTGCATCTGGAGGCAATGAACAAAGAGCTGAGTAGGCAGGAATCAGTCAGCAGGCTATAATCATGGAACTCAGCTCTGAGAAATCATGCTGCTCAGCTGGCAATAATCAAGTAGATGAGCAGGCAGCAATTATGCAGCACAGGTGGCAATTGTCAAGGAGATGACAGACAGGAGTCGTGCAGCTCAGCTCCAGTTGTCAAGCAGATGAGCAGACAGTAATCACGCAGCTCAGCAGGCCCTGATCACGTGACTGAGCATGCACTGTTCACGTCACTGATCACACACTGATCGCGTGACTGATCATGCACTGATCACGTGGCTCTCATGCACTGATCACGTGATTGATCATGCACTGATCACGTAATTGTCATGCCCTGCTCACGTGGCTATCATGCACTGATGACGTGGCTGATCATGCACTGATCATGTGACTGATCATGCACTGATCACGTAGCTATCTTGCACTGATCACTTGGCTGATCATGCACTCATCACGGACTGATCATGCACTGATTACGGGCTATCATGCATTGACTACATGACTCACATGCACTGATCACGTGGATGATCATGCACTGATCACGTGACTGACCATGCACTGAACACGTGACTGATTACGCACTGATCACGTGGCTGATCATGCACTACTCATGTGGCTGACCATACAATGATCACGTAGCTACCATGTACTGCTCACGTGACTGACCATGCACTGATCACGTGACTGATCATGCACTGATCACGTGGCTATCATGCACTGATCACTTGACTGGTCATACTGATCACGTGCCTCATCATGCACTAATCCGCGTGGCTGATCATGCACTGATCACGTGACTGATCATGCACTGATCACGTGGCTATCATGCACTGATCACGTGGCTATCATGCACAGATCACGTGGCTGATCATGCAATGATCACGTGACTGATCATGCACTGATCACGTGGCTATCATGCACTGATCACGTGGCTGGTCATACTGATCACGTGCCTCATCATGCACTAATCACGTGGCTGATCATGCACTGATCACGTGACTGATCATGCACTGATCACGTGGCTATCATGCACTGATCACGTGGCTATCATGCACTGATCACGTGGCTGATCATGCACTGATCACGTGACTGATCATGCACTGATCACGTGGCTATCATGCAGTGATCGCGTGGCTATCATGCACAGATCAGAGGGCTGATCATGCAATGATCACGTGACTGATCATGCACTGATCACGTGGCTATCATGCACTGATCACTTGGCTGGTCATACTGATCACCTGCCTCATCATGCACTAATCACGTGGCTGATCATGCACTGATCACATGACTGATCATGCACTAATCACGTGGCTGATCATGCACTGATCACATGACTGATCATGCACTGATCACATGAGTGATCATGCACTGATCAGGTGGCTATCATGCACTGATCACGTGGCTGATCATGCACTGATCACGTGACTGATCATGCACTGATCACGTGGCTATCATGCACTGATCACGTGGCTATCATGCACTGATCACGTGGCTGATCATGCACTGATCACGTGGCTACCATGTACTGGTCACGTGACTGATCATGAACTGATCACGTGACTGATCATGCACTGATCACGTTGCTATCATGCACTGATCACTTGGCTGGTCATACTGATCACGTGCTGATCATGCACTGATCACGTGGCTGATCATGCACTGATCACGTGACTGATCATGCACTGATCACGTGGCTATCATGCACTGACCACGTGGCTATCATGCACTGATCACGTGGCTGATCATGCAATGATTACGTAGCTACCATGTACTGGTCACGTGACTGATCATACACTGATCACGTAATTGATCATGCACTGAACACGTGAATAATCATGCACTGATCACATGACTGATCATGCACTGATCACATGGCTATCATGCACTGATCACGTGGCTGATCATGCAATGTTCACCCAGCTACCATGTACTGGTCACGGACTGATCATGCACTGATCACGTAATTGATCATGCACTGATCATGTGGCTGATCATGCACTGATCACGTGACTGATCATGCACTGTTCACGTGGCTGATCATGCACTGATCACGTGGCTCTCATGCACTTATCACGTGGCTGGTCATGCACTGATCTAGCTACCATGTACTGGTCACGTGAATGATCATACACCCATCAGGAGACTGATCATGCACTGATCACGTGGCTATATTGCATTGATCACGTGGCTGATCATGCACTGATCACCTGCCTGTCATGCACAGATCACGTGACTAATCATGAACTGATTACTTAGCTATCATGTACTGATCACCTGGCTGATCATGCACTGATCATGTGGCTGATCATGCAATGATCACGTGGCTATCATGCACTGATCACGTGGCTGATCATTCACTGATACCCTGACTGAGCATGGACTGATCACATGACTATCATGTAGTGATCACGTGACTTAATGGCGCTGATCATGTGACTGATCATGCGCTGATCATGTTTGCTTTCATACACTGATCCTGTGCCTCTGGAGAAAATAAACAAAGAGCTGAGTAGGCACGAATCAAACAGTCAGCAGGCAAAAATCATGGAACTCAGCTGTGAGGAATCATGCTGCTCAGCTGGCAATAATCAAGCAGCTGAGCAGGCAGGAATTACACAGCACAGCTGGCAATTGTCAAGCAGATGACAGGCAGGAATCATGCAGCTCAGCTGGCAATTGTCAAGCAGATGAGCAGACAGTAATCACGCAGCTCAGCAGGCCCTGATCACGTGACTGAGCATGCACTGTTCACGTGGCTGATCATACACTGATCACGTGATGATCATGCACTGATCACTTGGATATCATGCACTGATCACGTGGCTGATCATGCACTGTTCACGTGTCTGACCATGCAATGATCACGGGGCTGATCATACACTGCTCACGTAACTGATCATGCACTGATCACGTGGCTATCATGCACTGATCACGTGACTGACCATGCACTGATCACATGACTGATTATGCACTGATCACGTGCTGATCATGCACTGATCACGTGGCTATCATGCACTACTCAAGTGGCTGATCATGCAATTATCATGTAGCTACCATGTACTGGTCACGTGACTGATCATGCACTGATCACGTAATTGATCATGCACTGATCACGTGACTGATCATGCACTGATCACGTGACTGATCAGGCACTGATCACGTGGCTATCATGCCCTGTTCACTTGGCTGGTCATACTGAACACGTGCCTCGTCATGCACTGATCAGGTGGCTGATCATTCACTGATCACGTGACTGATCATGCACTGATCACGTGGCTATCATGCACTGATTACGTGGCTGATCATGCACTGATCACGTGCCTACCATGCACTGATCACGTGACTGATCATGCACTGATCACGTGACTGATCATGCACTGATCACGTGACTGATCATGCACTGATCACGTGACTGATCATGCACTGATCACGTGGATATCATGCACTGATCACGTGTTTGATCATAGGCTGTTCACGTGTCTGACCATGCACTGCTCACGTGGCTGATGATACACTGTTCACGTAACTGATCATGCACTGATCACGTGGCTATCATGCACTGATCACGTGGCTGATCATGCACTGATCACGTGGCTGATCATGCACTGATCACGTGGCTATCATGCACTGATCACGTGGCTGATCATATACTGATCACGTAGCTATCATGCACTGATCACGTGAATGATCATACACTGATCAGGTGACTGATCACGCACTGATCCCGTGGCTATCATGCACTGATCACGTGACTGCGCACTGATGACGTGGCTGTTCGGGCACTGATCACGTGTTTATCAGGCAGTGATCAGTGACTGACAGGCGCTGATCAGAGGACTGTGCACACTGATCAGGTGGCTGATCAGGAACTGACCACCTGACCTCGCATGCAGTGATCACGTGGCTGGTGGTTCACTGATCACGTGTTTATCATCCGGTGATCACGTGACTGAGAGGCGCTGATCACGTGACTGTGCCGTCAGTGATCACGTGGCTGAGCAGGCACTGATATCGTGACTGAGCATGCACTGATCATGTGCCGGGAGCAGGGGAGGCATTCCACTCTGGAAAAAGGTCATGAGGAAGGAGGCTCGGCATACGCAAATGCGGGATCGAGCCTCAGGAGTCCACCCGGATGTTCTCGAGCATCTCCCCCCAAAAAACCGGAGTCTGCCTACTGTATTGCTTTGTGCTCTCACCTCTGATTTCACTGGGGGCTGTCCCCCACCACCATCTCGCTCTCTCTGTCAAAGAGTTAACTTACAGCTCAATTCATAAAGTTCCTTGTCATTCTTCCCTTTAACTTCCAGCTGAGTCTCCATCTGGAGCGCGGAACCCACCACGGTTACTAATTATGCCTGGGCTGCTAAGACCCACTCGAGAAGGTGTCTAGGGTGAGGCACCTTTTGCTATTCGAGAGGGCGCCTGCGGCCTACGTAAGTGGTGCAAACTTCTTGTCTTGAAGTTTGATTGGTCTTCCGCGTAAACCAAGCTACTCAGTCTCTTTCTCCACCAAATTTTCCTACTGAGCTCTCCTCATACTATCATTCTTGACATCTCTGATTAGCATATAAATAGTCGCCTAGGCCATCTCTCCTTCGAATACCCTGGATCAGTTGGGGCTGGTCCCCGGCAGGTGGCGACCGAACAGGGACCTCAGGAGGCAATACTCAAAGAGCTGAGCAGACACGAACCACGCAATTAGCAGGCAATAAGCATGGAGCTCAGCAGTGACGAATCATGCTGCTCAGCTGGCAATAATCAAGCACGTGACCAGGCAGGAATCACGCAGCTCAGCTGGCAATTGTCAAGCAGATGAGCCGGCAGGAATCACGCAGCTCAGCAGGCCCTGATCACGTGACTCTGCAGGCACAGATCACGTGGCTGATCAAGTCCAGATCACGTGACTGAGCATGCACTGATCACGTGGGTATCATGCACTGATGACGTGACTGCGCATGCACTGATGGCGTGGCTGATCGGGCACTGATCACATGGCTCATCATGCACTGATCACCTGTTTATCAGGCAATGATCAGTGACTGACAGGCGCTGATCATGGGACTGTTCACGCACTGATCACGTGGCTATCATGCACTGATCACGTGACTGCGCATGCACTGATGACGTGGCTGTTCGGGCACTGATCACGTGTTTATCAGGCAGTGATCAGTGACTGACAGGCGCTGATCAGGGGACTGTGCGCACTGATCAGGTGGCTGATCAGGAACTGACCACCTGACGGCGCATGCAGTGATCACGTGGCTGGTCGTTCACTGATCGCGTGTTTATCATACGGTGATCACGTGACTGAGAGGCGCTGATCACGTGACTGTGCCGTTAGTGATCACGTGGCTGAGCAGGCACTGATGTCGTGACTGAGCATGCACTGATCATGTGCCGGGAGCCGGGGAGGCATTCCACTCTGGACAAAGGTCATGAGGAAGGAGGCTCGGCATACGCAAATGCGGGATCGAGCCTCAGGAGTCCACCCGGATATTCTCGAGCATCTCCCCCCAAAAAAACCGGAGTCTGCCTACTGTATTGCTTTGTGCTCTCACCTCTGATTTCACTGGGGGCTGTCCCCCACCACCATCTCGCTCTCTCTGTCAAAGAGTTAACTTACAGCTCAATTCATAAAGTTCCTTGTCATTCTTCCCTTTAACTTCCAGCTGAGTCTCCATCTGGTGCGCGGAACCCACCACGCTTACTAATTATGCCTGGGCTGCTAAGACCCACTCGAGAAGGTGTCTAGGGTGAGGCACCTTTCGCTATTCGAGAGGGCACCTGCGGCCTACGTAAGTGGTGCAAACTTCTTGTCTTGAAGTTTGATTGGTCTTCAGCGTAAACCAAGCTACTCAGTCTCTTTTCTCCACCGAGTTTTCCTACTGAGCTCTCCTCATACTATCATTCTTGACATCTCTGATTAGCATATAAATAGTCGCCTAGGCCATCTCTCCTTCGAATACCCTGGATCAGTTGGGGCTGGTCCCCGGCAGGTGGTGACCGAACAGGGACCTCAGGAGGCAATACTCAAAGAGCTGAGCAGACACGAACCACGCAATCAGCAGGCAATAAGCATGGAGCTCAGCAGTGGCGAATCATGCTGCTCAACTGGAAATAATCAAGCACGTGACCAGGCAGGAATCACGCAGCTCAGCTGGCAATTGTCAAGCAGATGAGCCGACAGGAATCACGCAGCTCAGCTGGCAATTGTCATGCAGATGATCCGGCAGGAATCACGCAGCTCAGCAGACCCTGATCACGTGACTCTGCAGGCACGGATCACGTGGCTGATCAAGTACAGATCACGTGACTGAGCATGCACTGATCACGTGGCTATCATGCACTGATGACGTGACTGCGCATGCACTGATGGCGTGGCTGATCGGGCACTGATCACATGGCTCATCATGCACTGATCACGTGTTTATCAGGCAATGATCAGTGACTGTCAGGCGCTGATCATGGGACTGTGCACGCACTGATCACGTGGCTATCATGCACTGATCACGTGACTGCGCATGCACTGATGACGTGTCTGTTCGGGCACTGATCACGTGTTTATCGGGCAGTGATCAGTGACTGACAGGCGCTGATCAGGGGACTGTGCACACACTGATCAGGTGGCTGATCAGGAACTGACCACCTGACTGCGCATGCAGTGATCACGTGGCTGGTCGTTCACTGATCACGTGTTTATCATACGGTGATCACTTGACTGAGAGGCGCTGATTACGTGACTGTGCCGTCAGTGATCACGTGGCTGAGCAGGCACTGATATCGTGACTGAGCATGCACTGATCATGTGCCGGGAGCCGAGGAGGCATTCCACTCTGGACAAAGGTCATGAGGAAGGAGGCTCGGCATACGCAAATGCGGGATCGAGCCTCAGGAGTCCACCCGGATATTCTCGAGCATCTCCCCCCAAAAAAACCTGAGTCTGCCTACTGTATTGCTTTTGCTCTCACCTCTGATTTCACTGGGGGCTGTCCCCCACCACCATCTCGCTCTCTCTGTCAAAGAGTTAACTTACAGCTCCAATTCATAAAGTTCCTTGTCATTCTTCCCTTTAACTTCCAGCTGAGTCTCCATCTGGAGTGCGGAACACACCACGCTTACTAATTATGCTTGGGCTGCTAAGACCCACTCGAGAAGGTGTCTAGGGTGAGGCACCTTTCGCTATTCGAGAGGGCACCTGCGGCCTACGTAAGTGGTGCAAACTTCTTGTCTTGAAGTTTGATTGGTCTTCCGCATAAACCAAGCTACTCAGTCTCTTTCTCCACCGAATTTTCCTACTGAGCTCTCCTCATACTATTATTCTTGACATCTCTGATTAGCATATAAATAGTCGCCTAGGCCATCTCTCCTTCGAATACCCTGGATCAGTTGAGGCTGGTCCCCGGCAGGTGGCGACCGAACAGGGACCTCAGGAGGCAATACTCAAAGAGCTGAGCAGACACGAACCACGCAATCAGCAGGCAATAAGCATGGAGCTCAGCAGTGACGAATCATGCTGCTCAGCTGGCAATAATCAAGCACGTGACCAGGCAGGAATCACGCAGCTCAGCTGGCAATTGTCAAGCAGATGAGCCGACAGGAATCACGCAGCTCAGATGACAATTGTCATGCAGATGAGCCGACAGGAATCACGCAGCTCAGCAGGCAATGATCATGCAGATGAGCAGGCACTGAATCACGTGGCTCAGCAGACCCTGATCACGTGACTCTGCAGGCACTGATCACGTGGCTGATCAAGTACAGATCACGTGACTGAGCATGCACTGATCACGTGGGCGATCATGCACTGATCATGTGACTGATCATTCACTGATCACGTGGCTGATCATGCACTGATCATGACTGAGCATGGACTAATCACGTGACTATCATGCACTGATCACGTGACTTCATGCACTGATCATGTGACTGATCATGCACTGATCACGTGGCTATCATGCACTGCTCACGTGGCTGATCATGCACTGATCGCGTGCTTCATGTACTGGTCACGTGACTGATCATGCACTGATCACGTGACTGATCATGCACTGATCACGTGGCTATCATGCACTGATCACTTGGCTGATCATGCACTGATCACAGCTACCATGTACTGATCACGTGACTGATCATGCAATGATAACGTAATTGATCATGGACTGATAATGTGGCTGATCATGCACTGATCACATGACTGATCATGCACTGATCCGCGTGGCTGATCATGCACTGATCACGTGGCTATCATGCACTTATCACATTGCTGGACATACATTGATCATGTAGCTACCATGTGTCACGTGAATGATCATACACCCATCAGGTGACTGATCATGCACTGATCACGTGGCTATCATGCACTGATCACGAGACTGAAAATGCACTGATCACGACTAATCATGCACTGATCACATGACTGCCCATGCACTGATCATGTGGATGATCATACACTAATCATGTGACAGATCATGCACTGATCACGTGGCTGATCATGCAATGATCACGCAGCTACCATGTACTGGTCACATGACTGATCATGCACTGATCACGTAATTAATCATGCACTGATCACCTGGCTTATCATGCATTGATCATGTGACTGATCATGTGCTGATCATGTTTGGTGTCATACACTGATCATGTGCCTCTGGAGGCAATGAACAAAGAGCTGAGCAGGCAGGAATCAGTCAGCAGGCAATAATCATGGAACTAAGCTCTGAGAATCATGCTGCTCAGCTGGCAATAATCAAGTAGATGAGCAGGCAGGAATCACGCAGCACAGGTGGCAATTGTCAAGGAGATGACAGGCAGGAATCGTGCAGCTCAGCTGGCAATTGTCAAGCAGATGAGCAGACAGTAATCACGCAGCTCAGCAGGCCCTAATCACGTGACTGAGCATGCACTGTTCACGTGGCTGATCACACACTGATCACGTGACTGATCATGCACTGATCACGTGGCTATCATGCACTGATCACGTGTTTATCAGGCAATGATCAGTGACTGACAGGCGCTGATCATGGGACTGTGCACGCACTGTTCACGCGGCTATCATGCACTGATCACGTGACTGCGCATGCACTGATGACGTGGCTGTTCGGGCACTGATCACGTGTTTATCAGGCAGTGATCAGTGACTGACAGGCGCTGATCAGGGGACTGTGCACGCACTGATCCAGGTGGCTGATCAGAAACTGACCACCTGACTGTGCATGCAGTGATCACGAGGCTGGTCGTTCACTGATCACGTGTTTATCATACGGTGATCAGGTGACTGAGAGGCGCTGATCACGTGACTGTGCCGTCAGTGATCACGTGGCTGAGCAGGCACTGATATCGTGACTGAGCATGCACTGATCATGTGCCGGGAGCCGGGGAGGCATTCCACTCTGGACAAAGGTCATGAGGAAGGAGGCTCGGCATACGCAAATGCGGGATCGAGCCTCAGGAGTCCACCCGGATATTCTCGAGCATCTCCCCCAAAAAAACCAGAGTCTGCCTACTGTATTGCTTTGTGCTCTCACCTCTGATTTCACTGGGGGCTGTCCCCCACCACCATCTCGCTCTCTCTGTCAAAGAGTTAACTTACAGCTCCAATTCATAAAGTTCCTTGTCATTCTTGCCTTTAACTTCCAGCTGAGTCTCCATCTGGAGCGCGGAACCCACCACGCTTACTAATTATGCCTGGGCTGCTAAGACCCACTCGAGAAGGTGTCTAGGGTGAGGCACCTTTCGCTATTCGAGAGGGCGCCTGCGGCCTACGTAAGTGGTGCAAACTTCTTGTCTTGAAGTTTGATTGGTCTTCCGCGTAAACCAAGCTACTCAGTCTCTTTCTCCACCGAATTTTCCTACTGAGCTCTCCTCATACTATTATTCTTGACATCTCTGATTAGCATATAAATAGTCGCCTAGGCCATCTCTCCTTCGAATACCCTGGATCAGTTGGGGCTGGTCCCCGGCAGGTGGCGACCGAACAGGGACCTCAGGAGGCAATACTCAAAGAGCTGAGCAGACACGAACCACGCAATCAGCAGGCAATAAGCATGGAGCTCAGCAGTGACGAATCATGCTGCTCAACTGGCAATAATCAAGCACGTGACCAGGCAGGAATCACGCAGCTCAGCTGGCAATTGTCAAGCAGATGAGCCGACAGGAATCACGCAGCTCAGCTGGCAATTGTCATGCAGATGAGCCGGCAGGAATCACGCAGCTCAGCAGGCCCTGATCATGCAGATGAGCAGGCACTGATCACGTGGCTGATCAGACCCTGATCACGTGACTGAGCATGCACTGATCACGTGGCTGATCATGCACTGATCACGTGACTGATCATGCACTGATCACGTGGCTGATCATGCACTGATCACGTGACTGATCATGCACTGATCACGTGGCTGATCATGCACTGATCATGACTGATCATGCACTGATCACGTGACTATCATGCACTGATCACGTGACTGAATGCACTGATCACGTGACTGATCATGCACTGATCACGTGGCTATCATGCACTGATCACGTGGCTGATCATGCACTGATCACGGCTACCATGCACTGATCACGTGACTGATCATGCACTGATCACGTGACTGATCATGCACTGATCACGTGGCTATCATGCACTGATCACGTGGCTGATCATGCACTGATCACGTGCTGCACTGATCACGTGACTGATCATGCACTGATCACGTGATTGATCATGCACTGATCACGTGGCTGATCATGCACTGATCACGTGACTGATCATGCACTGATCACGTGGCTGATCATGCACTGATCACGTGGCTATCATGCACTGATCACGTTGCTGATCATGCACTGATCATGTAGCTACCATGTACTGGTCACGTGAATGATCATACACCCATCAGGTGACTGATCATGCACTGATCACGTGGCTATCATGCACTGATCACGAGACTGATCATGCACTGATCACGACTAATCATGCACTGATCACATGACTGCCCATGCACTGATCACGTGGATGATCATACACTAATCATGTGACAGATCATGCACTGATCACGTGGCTGTCATGCAATGATCACGCAGCTACCATGTACTGGTCACATGACTGATCATGCACTGATCACGTAATTAATCATGCACTGATCACCTGGCTTATCATGCATTGATCATGTGACTGATCATGTGCTGATCATGTTTGGTGTCATACACTGATCATGTGCCTCAGGAGGCAATAACAAAGAGCTGAGCAGGCACGAATCAGTCAGCAGGCAATAATCATGGAACTCAGCAGTGAGAATCATGCTGCTCAGCTGGCAATAATCAAGCAGCTGAGCAGGCAGGAATCACGCAGCTCAGCTGGCAATTGTCAAGCAGATGACAGGCAGGAATCACGCAGCTCAGCTGGCAATTGTCAAGCAGATGAGCAGACAGGAATCACGCAGCTCAGCAGGCCCTGATCACGTGACTGAGCATGCACTGATCACGTGGCTGATCACACACTGATCACGTGACTGATCATGCACTGATCACGTGGCTCATCATGCACTGATCACGTGTTTATCAGGCAATGATCAGTGACTGACAGGCGCTGATCATGGGACTGTGCACGCACTGATCACGTGGCTATCATGCACTGATCACGTGACTGCGCATGCACTGATGACGTGGCTGTTCGGGCACTGATCACGTGTTTATCAGGCAGTGATCAGTGACTGACAGGCGCTGATCAGGGGACTGTGCACGCACTGATCAGGTGGCTGATCAGGAACTGACCACCTGACTGCGCATGCAGTGATCACGTGGCTGGTCGTTCACTGATCACGTGTTTATCATACGGTGATCACGTGACTGAGAGGCGCTGATCACGTGACTGTGCCGTCAGTGATCACGTGGCTGAGCAGGCACTGATATCGTGACTGAGCATGCACTGATCATGTGCCGGGAGCCGGGGAGGCATTCCACTCTGGACAAAGGTCATGAGGAAGGAGGCTCGGCATACGCAAATGCGGGATCGAGCCTCAGGAGTCCACCCGGATATTCTCGAGCATCTCCCCCCAAAAAAACCAGAGTCTGCCTACTGTATTGCTTTGTGCTCTCACCTCTGATTTCACTGGGGGCTGTCCCCCACCACCATCTCGCTCTCTCTGTCAAAGAGTTAACTTACAGCTCCAATTCATAAAGTTCCTTGTCATTCTTCCCTTTAACTTCCAGCTGAGTCTCCATCTGGAGCGCGGAACCCACCACGCTTACTAATTATGCCTGGGCTGCTAAGACCCACTCGAGAAGGTGTCTAGGGTGAGGCACCTTTCGCTATTCGAGAGGGCGCCTGCGGCCTACGTAAGTGGTGCAAACTTCTTGTCTTGAAGTTTGATTGGTCTTCCGCGTAAACCAAGCTACTCAGTCTCTTTTCTCCACCGAATTTTCCTACTGAGCTCTCCTCATACTATTATTCTTGACATCTCTGATTAGCATATAAATAGTCGCCTAGGCCATCTCTCCTTCGAATACCCTGGATCAGTTGGGGCTGGTCCCCGGCAGGTGGCGACCGAACAGGGACCTCAGGAGGCAATACTCAAAGAGCTGAGCAGACACGAACCACGCAATCAGCAGGCAATAAGCATGGAGCTCAGCAGTGACGAATCATGCTGCTCAACTGGCAATAATCAAGCACGTGACCAGGCAGGAATCACGCAGCTCAGCTGGCAATTGTCAAGCAGATGAGCCGACAGGAATCACGCAGCTCAGCTGGCAATTGTCATGCAGATGAGCCGGCAGGAATCACGCAGCTCAGCAGGCCCTGATCACGTGACTCTGCAGGCACTGATCACGTGGCTGATCAAGTCCAGATCACGTGACTGAGCATGCACTGATCACGTGGCTATCATGCACTGATGACGTGACTGCGCATGCACTGATGACGTGGCTGATCAGGCACTGATCACATGGCTCATCATGCACTGATCACGTGTTTATCAGGCAATGATCAGTGACTGACAGGCGCTGATCATGGGACTGTGCACGCACTGATCACGTGGCTATCATGCACTGATCACGTGACTGCGCATGCACTGATGACGTGGCTGTTCGGGCACTGATCACGTGTTTATCAGGCAGTGATCAGTGACTGACAGGCGCTGATCAGGGGACTGTGCACGCACTGATCAGGTGGCTGATCAGGAACTGACCACCTGACTGCGCATGCAGTGATCACGTGGCTGGTCGTTCACTGATCACGTGTTTATCATACGGTGATCACGTGACTGAGAGGCGCTGATCACGTGACTGTGCCGTCAGTGATCACGTGGCTGAGCAGGCACTGATATCGTGACTGAGCATGCACTGATCATGTGCCGGGAGCCGGGGAGGCATTCCACTCTGGACAAAGGTCATGAGGAAGGAGGCTCGGCATACGCAAATGCGGGATCGAGCCTCAGGAGTCCACCCGGATATTCTCGAGCATCTCCCCCCAAAAAAACCGGAGTCTGCCTACTGTATTGCTTTGTGCTCTCACCTCTGATTTCACTGGGGGCTGTCCCCCACCACCATCTCGCTCTCTCTGTCAAAGAGTTAACTTACAGCTCCAATTCATAAAGTTCCTTGTCATTCTTCCCTTTAACTTCCAGCTGAGTCTCCATCTGGAGCGCGGAACCCACCACGCTTACTAATTATGCCTGGGCTGCTAAGACCCACTCGAGAAGGTGTCTAGGGTGAGGCACCTTTCGCTATTCGAGAGGGCGCCTGCGGCCTACGTAAGTGGTGCAAACTTCTTGTCTTGAAGTTTGATTGGTCTTCCGCGTAAACCAAGCTACTCAGTCTCTTTTCTCCACCGAATTTTCCTACTGAGCTCTCCTCATACTATTATTCTTGACATCTCTGATTAGCATATAAATAGTCGCCTAGGCCATCTCTCCTTCGAATACCCTGGATCAGTTGGGGCTGGTCCCCGGCAGGTGGCGACCGAACAGGGACCTCAGGAGGCAATACTCAAAGAGCTGAGCAGACACGAACCACGCAATCAGCAGGCAATAAGCATGGAGCTCAGCAGTGACGAATCATGCTGCTCAACTGGCAATAATCAAGCACGTGACCAGGCAGGAATCACGCAGCTCAGCTGGCAATTGTCAAGCAGATGAGCCGACAGGAATCACGCAGCTCAGCTGGCAATTGTCATGCAGATGAGCCGGCAGGAATCACGCAGCTCAGCAGGCCCTGATCATGCAGACTGAGCAGGCACTGATCACGTGGCTGATCATGCACTGATCACGTGACTGAGCATGCACTGATCACGTGGCTGATCATGCACTGATCACGTGACTGATCATGCACTGATCACGTGGCTATCATGCACTGATCACGTGACTGATCATGCACTGATCACGTGGCTGATCATGCACTGATCATGACTGATCATGCACTGATCACGTGACTATCATGCACTGATCACGTGACTTCATGCACTGATCACGTGACTGATCATGCACTGATCACGTGGCTATCATGCACTGATCACGTGGCTGATCATGCACTGATCACGTGGCTGACCATGCACTGATCACGTGACTGATCATGCACTGATCACGTGACTGATCATGCACTGATCACGTGGCTATCATGCACTGATCACGTGGCTGGTCATGCACTGATCACGTGCTATCATGCACTGATCACGTGACTGATCATGCACTGATCACGTGATTGATCATGGACTGATCATGTGGCTGATCATGCACTGATCACGTGACTGATCATGCACTGATCACGTGGCTGATCATGCACTGATCACGTGGCTATCATGCACTGATCACATTGCTGGACATGCATTGATCATATAGCTACCATGTACGGTCACGTGAATGATCATACACCCATCAGGTGACTGATCATGCACTGATCACGTGGCTATCATGCACTGACACGAGACTGAATGCACTGATCACGACTAATCATGCACTGATCACATGACTGCCCATGCACTGATCATGTGGATGATCATACACTAATCATGTGACAGATCATGCACTGATCACGTGGCTGATCATGCAATGATCACGCAGCTACCATGTACTGGTCACATGACTGATCATGCACTGATCACGTAATTAATCATGCACTGATCACCTGGCTTATCATGCATTGATCATGTGACTGGTCATGTGCTGATCATGTTTGGTGTCATACACTGATCATGTGCCTCTGGAGGCAATGAACAAAGAGCTGAGCAGCAGGAATCAGTCACCAGGCAATAATCATGGAGCTCAGCAGTGAGAATCATGCTGCTCAGCTGGCAATAATCAAGTAGATGAGCAGGCAGGAATCACGCAGCTCAGCTGGCAATTGTCAAGGAGATGACAGGCAGGAATCGTGCAGCTCAGCTGGCAATTGTCAAGCAGATGAGCAGACAGGAATCACGCAGCTCAGCAGGCCCTAATCACGTGACTGAGCATGCACTGATCACGTGGCTGATCACACACTGATCACGTGACTGATCATGCACTGATCACGTGGCTCATCATGCACTGATCACGTGTTTATCAGGCAACGATCAGTGACTGACAGGCGCTGATCATGGGACTGTGCACGCACTGTTCACGTGGCTATCATGCACTGATCACGTGACTGCGCATGCACTGATGACGTGGCTGTTCGGGCACTGATCACGTGTTTATCAGGCAGTGATCAGTGACTGACAGGCGCTGATCAGGGGACTGTGCACGCACTGATCAGGTGGCTGATCAGAAACTGACCACCTGACCGCGCATGCAGTGATCACCTGGCTGGTCGTTCACTGATCACGTGTTTATCATACGGTGATCAGGTGACTGAGAGGCGCTGATCACGTGAATGTGCCGTCAGTGATCACGTGGGTGAGCAGGCACTGATATCGTGACTGAGCATGCACTGATCATGTGCCGGGAGCCGGGAGTCATTCCACTCTGGACAAAGGTCATGAGGAAGGAGGCTCGGCATACGCAAATGCGGGATCGAGCCTCAGGAGTCCACCCGGATATTCTCGAGCATCTCCCCCAAAAAAACCAGAGTCTGCCTACTGTATTGCTTTGTGCTCTCACCTCTGATTTCACTGGGGGCTGTCCCCCACCACCATCTCGCTCTCTCTGTCAAAGAGTTAACTTACAGCTCCAATTCATAAAGTTCCTTGTCATTCTTCCCTTTAACTTCCAGCTGAGTCTCCATCTGGAGCGCGGAACCCACCACGCTTACTAATTATGCCTGGGCTGCTAAGACCCACTCGAGAAGGTGTCTAGGGTGAGGCACCTTTCGCTATTCGAGAGGGCGCCTGCGGCCTACGTAAGTGGTGCAAACTTCTTGTCTTGAAGTTTGATTGGTCTTCCGCGTAAACCAAGCTACTCAGTCTCTTTTCTCCACCGAATTTTCCTACTGAGCTCTCCTCATACTATTATTCTTGACATCTCTGATTAGCATATAAATAGTCGCCTAGGCCATCTCTCCTTCGAATACCCTGGATCAGTTGGGGCTGGTCCCCGGCAGGTGGCGACCGAACAGGGACCTCAGGAGGCAATACTCAAAGAGCTGAGCAGACACGAACCACGCAATCAGCAGGCAATAAGCATGGAGCTCAGCAGTGACGAATCATGCTGCTCAATTGGCAATAATCAAGCATGTGACCAGGCAGGAATCACGCAGCTCAGCTGGCAATTGTCAAGCAGATGAGCCGACAGGAATCACGCAGCTCAGATGGCAATTGTCATGTAGATGAGCCGGCAGGAATCACGCAGCTCAGCAGGCCCTGATCACGTGACTCTGCAGGCACTGATCACGTGGCTGATCAAGTCCAGATCACGTGACTGAGCATGCACTGCTCACGTGGCTATCATGCACTGATGACGTGACTGCGCATGCACTGATGACGTGGCTGATCAGGCACTGATCACATGGCTCATCATGCACTGATCACGTGTTTATCAGGCAATGATCAGTGACTGACAGGCGCTGATCATGGGACTGTGCACGTACTGATCACATGGCTATCATGCACTGATCACGTGACTGCGCATGCACTGATGACGTGGCTGTTCGGGCACTGATCACGTGTTTATCAGGCAGTGATCAGTGACTGACAGGCGCTGATCAGGGGACTGTGCACGCACTGATCAGGTGGCTGATCAGGAACTGACCACCTGACCGCGCATGCAGTGATCACGTGGCTGGTCGTTCACTGATCACGTGTTTATCATACGGTGATCACGTGACTGAGAGGCGCTGATCACGTGACTGTGCCGTCAGTGATCACGTGGCTGAGCAGGCACTGATATCGTGACTGAGCATGCACTGATCATGTGCCGGGAGCCGGGGAGGCATTCCACTCTGGACAAAGGTCATGAGGTTGGAGGCTCGGCATACGCAAATGCGGGATCGAGCCTCAGGGAGTCCACCCGGATATTCTCGAGCATCTCCCCCCAAAAAAACCGGAGTCTGCCTACTGTATTGCTTTGTGCTCTCACCTCTGATTTCACTGGGGGCTGTCCCCCACCACCATCTCGCTCTCTCTGTCAAAGAGTTAACTTACAGCTCCAATACATAAAGTTCCTTGTCATTCTTCCCTTTAACTTCCAGCTCAGTCTCCATCTGGAGCGCGGAACCCACCACGCTTACTAATTATGCCTGGGCTGCTAAGACCCACTCGAGAAGGTGTCTAGGGTGAGGCACCTTTCGCTATTCGAGAGGGCGCCTGCGGCCTACGTAAGTGGTGCAAACTTCTTGTCTTGAAGTTTGATTGGTCTTCCGCGTAAACCAAGCTCCTCAGTCTCTTTTCTCCACCGAATTTTCCTACTGAGCTCTCCTCATACTATCATTCTTGACATCTCTGATTAGCATATAAATAGTCGCCTAGGCCATCTCTCCTTCGAATACCCTGGATCAGTTGGGGCTGGTCCCCGGCAGTTGGCAACCGAACAGGGACCTCAGGAGGCAATACTCAAAGAGCTGAGCAGACACGAACCACGCAATCAGCAGGCAATAAGCATGGAGCTCAGCAGTGACGAATCACGCTGGTCAACTGGCAATAATCAAGCACGTGACCAGGCAGGAATCACGCAGCTCAGCTGGGCAATTGTCAAGCAGATGAGCCGACAGGAATCACGCAGCTCAGCTGGCAATTGTCATGCAGATGAGCCGGCAGGAATCACGCAGCTCAGCAGACCCTGATTACGTGACTCTGCCGGCACTGATCACGTGGCTGATCAAGTACAGATCACGTGACTGAGCATGCACTGATCACGTGGCTATCATGCACTGATGACGTGACTGCGCATGCACTGATGACGTGGCTGATCGGGCACTGATCACATGGCTCATCATGCACTGATCACGTGTTTATCAGGCAATGATCAGTGACTGACAGGCGCTGATCATGGGACTGTGCACGCACTGATCACGTGGCTATCATGCACTGATCACGTGACTGCGCATGCACTGATGACGTGGCTGTTCGGGCACTGATCACGTGTTTATCAGGTAGTGATCAGTGACTGACAGGCGCTGATCAGGGGACTGTGCACGCACTGATCAGGTGGCTGATCAGGAACTGACCACCTGACTGCGCATGCAGTGATCACGTGGCTGGTCGTTCACTGATCACGTGTTTATCATCCGGTGATCACGTGACTGAGAGGCGCTGATCACGTGACTGTGCCGTCAGTGATCACGTGGGTGAGCAGGCACTGATATCGTGACTGAGCATGCACTGATCATGTGCCGGGAGCCGGGGAGGCATTCCGCTCTGGACAAAGGTCATGAGGAAGTAGGCTCAGCATACGCAAATGCGGGATCGAGCCTCAGGAGTCCACCCGGATATTCTCGAGCATCTCCCCCAAAAAAAGAGTCTGCCTACTGTATTGCTTTGTGCTCTCACCTCTGATTTCACTGAGGTCTGTCCCCCACCACCATCTCGCTCTCTCTGTCAAAGAGTTAACTTACAGCTCCAATTCATAAAGTTCCTTGTCATTCTTCCCTTTAACTTCCAGCTGAGTCTCCATCTGGAGCGCGGAACCCACCACGCTTACTAATTATGCCTGGGCTGCTAAGACCCACTCGAGAAGGTGTCTAGGGTGAGGCACCTTTCGCTATTCGAGAGGGCGCCTGCGGCCTCCGTAAGTGGTGCAAACTTCTTGTCTTGAAGTTTGATTGGTCTTCCGCGTAAACCAAGCTGCTCAGTCTCTTTTCTCCACCGAATTTTCCTACTGAGCTCTCCTCATACTATTATTCTTGACATCTCTGATTAGCATATAAATAGTCGCCTAGGCCATCTCTCCTTCGAATACCCTGGATCAGTTGGGGCTGGTCCCCGGCAGGTGGCGACCGAACAGGGACCTCAGGAGGCAATACTCAAAGAGCTGAGCAGACACGAACCACGCAATCAGCAGGCAATAAGCATGGAGCTCAGCAGTGACGAATCATGCTGCTCAACTGGCAATAATCAAGCACGTGACCAGGCAGGAATCACGCAGCTCAGCTGGCAATTGTCAAGCAGATGAGCCGACAGGAATCACGCAGGTCAGCTGGCAATTGTCATGCAGATGAGCCGGCAGGAATCACGCAGCTCAGCAGGCCCTGATCACGTGACTCTGCAGGCACTGATCACGTGGCTGATCAAGTCCAGATCACGTGACTGAGCATGCACTGATCACGTGGCTATCATGCACTGTTCACGTGGCTGATCATACACTGGTCACCTGCCTGGTCATGCACTGATCAGCTGACTAATCATGAACTGATCACGTGGCAATCATTCACTGATCACCTGGCTGATCATGCACTGATCACGTGGATATCATGCAATGATCACGTGGCTATCATGCACTGATCACGTGGCTGATCATGCACTGATACCGAGATGAGCATGGACTGATCACGTGACTATCATGTAGTGATCACGTGACTTAATGGTGCTGACCATGTGACTGATCATGCACTGATCACGTGACTGATCATGCAGTGATCACGTGGCTATCATGCATTACTCATGTGGCTGATCATGCAATGATCATGTAGCTACCGTACAGGACACGTGAATGACCATACACCCATCAGGTGACTGATCATGCACTGATCACGTGGCTATCATGCACTGACCCACGAGACTGATCATGCACTGATCACGTCTATATCATGCACTGATCACATGACTGCCCATGCACTGATCACGTGGATGATCATACACTAATCATGTGACAGATCATGCACTGATCACGTGGCTGATCATGCACTGATACCATGACTGAGCATGGACTGATCATGACTATCATGTAGTGATCACGTGACTTAATGGCGTTGATCATGTGACTGATCATGCGCTGATCATGTTTGCTATCATACACTGATCATGTGCCTCTGGAAGCAATAAACAAAGAGCTGAGTAGGCACGAATCAAACAGTCAGCAGGCAATAATCATGGAACTCAGTGTGAGGAATCATGCTGCTCAGCTGGCAATAATCAAGCAGCTGAGCAGGCACGAATTATGCAGCACAGCTGGCAATTGTCAAGCAGATGACAGGCAGGAATCGTGCAGCTCAGCTGGCAATTGTCAAGCAGATGAGCAGACAGTAATCACGCAGCTCAGCAGGCCCTGATTACGTGACTGAGCATGCACTGTTCACGTGGCTGATCATACACTGATCACGTGATTGATCATGCACTGATCACTTGGATATCATGCACTGATCACGTGGCTGATCATACACTGTTCACGTGTCTGACCATGCACTGAACACGTGAATGACCATGCACTGATCACGTGACTGATCATGCACTGATCACGTGGCTATCATGCACTGCTAACTTGGCTGATCATGCAATGATCACGCGCTACCATGTACTGGTCACGTGACTGATCATGCTCAGATCACGTGACTGATCATGCACTGATCACGTGGCTATCATGCACTGATCACTTGGCTGGTCATACACTGATCACGCAGCTACCATGTACTGTTCCCGTGACTGATCATGCAATGATGACGTAATTGATCATGGACTGATAATGTGGCTGATCATGCACTGATCACGTGACTGATCATGCACTGATCACGTGGCTGATCATGCACTGATCACGTGATCATGCACTTATCACATTGCTGGACATACATTGATCATATAGCTACCATGTACGGTCACGTGAATGATCATACACCCATCAGGTGACTGATCATGCACTGATCACGTGGCTATCATGCACTGACCATGACTGAAAATGCACTGATCACGACTAATCATGCACTGATCACATGACTGCCCATGCACTGATCATGTGGATGATCATACACTAATCATGTGACAGATCATGCACTGATCACGTGGCTGATCATGCAATGATCACGTGCTACCATGTACTGGTCACATGACTGATCATGCAGTGATCACGTAATTAATCATGCACTGATCACCTGGCTTATCATGCATTGATCATGTGACTGGTCATGTGCTGATCATGTTTGGTGTCATACACTGATCAGTGCCTCTGGAGGCAATGAACAAAGAGCTGAGCAGGCAGGAATCAGTCACCAGGCAATAATCATGGAACTAAGCTCTGAAATCATGCTGCTCAGCTGGCAATAATCAAGTAGATGAGCAGGCAGGAATTGCGCAGCACAGCTGGCAATTGTCAAGGAGATGAGCAGGCAGGAATCGTGCAGCTCAGCTGGCAATTGTCAAGCAGATGAGCAGACAGAAATCACGCAGTTCAGCAGGCCCTAATCACGTGACTGAGCATGCACTGTTCACGTGGCTGATCACACACTGATCACGTGACTGATCATGCACTGATCACGTGGCTCTCATGCACTGATCACGTGTTTATCAGGCAATGATCAGTGACTGACAGGCGCTGATCATGGGACTGTGCACGCTGTTCACGTGGCTATCATGCACTGATCACGTGACTGCGCATGCACTGATAACGTGGCTGTTCGGGCACTGATCACGTGTTTATCAGGCAGTGATCAGTGACTGACAGGCGCTGATCAGGGGACTGTGCACGCACTGATCAGGTGGCTGATCAGGAACTGACCACCTGACTGCGCATGCAGTGATCACGTGGCTGGTCGTTCACTGATCACGTGTTTATCATACGGTGATCAGGTGACTGAGAGGCGCTGATCACGTGAATGTGCCGTCAGTGATCACGTGGGTGAGCAGGCACTGATATCGTGACTGAGCATGCACTGATCATGTGCCGGGAGCCGGGGAGGCATTCCACTCTGGACAAAGGTCATGAGGAAGGAGGCTCGGCATACGCAAATGCGGGATCGAGCCTCAGGAGTCCACCCGGATATTCTCGAGCATCTCCCCCCAAAAAACCGGAGTCTGCCTACTGTATTGCTTTGTGCTCTCACCTCTGATTTCACTGGGGGCTGTCCCCCACCACCATCTCGCTCTCTCTGTCAAAGAGTTAACTTACAGCTCCAATTCATAAAGTTCCTTGTCATTCTTCCCTTTAACTTCCAGCTGAGTCTCCATCTGGAGCGTGGAACCCACCACGCTTACTAATTATGCCTGGGCTGCTAAGACCCACTCGAGAAGGTGTCTAGGGTGAGGCACCTTTCGCTATGAGAGGGCGCCTGCGGCCTACGTAAGTGGTGCAAACTTCTTGTCTTGAAGTTTGATTGGTCTTCCGCGTAAACCAAGCTTCTCAGTCTCTTTTCTCCACCGAATTTTCCTACTGAGCTCTCCTCATACTATTATTCTTGACATCTCTGATTAGCATATAAATAGTCGCCTAGGCCATCTCTCCTTCGAATACCCTGGATCAGTTGGGGCTGGTCCGCGGCAGGTGGCGACCGAACAGGGGACCTCAGGAGGCAATACTCAAAGAGCTGAGCAGACACGAACCACGCAATCAGCAGGCAATAAGCATGGAGCTCAGCAGTGACGAATCATGCTGCTCAACTGGCAATAATCAAGCACCTGACCAGGCAGGAATCACGCAGCTCAGCTGCCAATTGTCATGCAGATGAGCCGGACGGAATCACGCAGCTCAGCAGGCCCTGATCACGTGACTCTGCAGGCACTGATCACGTGGCTGATCAAGTCCAGATCACGTGACTGAGCATGCACTGATCACGTAGCTATCATGCACTGATGACGTGACTGCGCATGCACTGATGACGTGGCTGATCGAGCACTGATCACATGGCTCATCATGCAGTGATCACGTGTTTATCAGGCAATGATCAGTGACTGACAGGCGCTGATCATGGGACTGTGCACGCACTGATCACGTGGCTATCATGCACTGATCACGTGACTGCGCATGCACTGATGACGTGGCTGTTCGGGCACTGATCACGTGTTTATCAGGCAGTGATCAGTGACTGACAGGCGCTGATCAGGGGACTGTGCACGCACTGATCAGGTGGCTGATCAGGAACTGACCACCTGACCGCGCATGCGGTGATCACGTGGCTGGTCGTTCACTGATCACGTGTTTATCATCCGGTGATCACGTGACTGAGGCGCTGATCACGTGACTGTGCCGTCAGTGATCACGTGGCTGAGCAGGCACTGATATCGTGACTGAGCATGCACTGATCATGTGCCGGGAGCCGGGAGGCATTCCACTCTGGACAAAGGTCATGAGGAAGGAGGCTCGGCATACGCAAATGCGGGATCGAGCCTCAGGAGTCCACCCGGATGTTCTCGAGCATCTCCCCCCAAAACCGGAGTCTGCCTACTGTATTGCTTTGTGCTCTCACCTCTGATTTCACTGGGGGCTGTCCCCCACCACCATCTCGCTCTCTCTGTCAAAGGGTTAACTTACAGCTCCAATTCATAAAGTTCCTTGTCATTCTTCCCTTTAACTTCCAGCTGAGTCTCCATCTGGAGCGCGGAACCCACCACGCTTACTATGCCTGGGCTGCTAAGACCCACTCGAGAAGGTGTCTAGGGTGAGGCACCTTTCGCTATTCGAGAGGCGCCTGCGGCCTACGTAAGTGGTGCAAACTTCTTGTCTTGAAGTTTGATTGGTCTTCCGCGTAAACCAAGCTACTCAGTCTCTTTTCTCCACAGAATTTTCCTACTGAGCTCTCCTCATACTATTATTCTTGACATCTCTGATTAGCATATAAATAGTCGCCTAGGCCATCTCTCCTTCGAATACCCTGGATCAGTTGGGGCTGGTCCCGGCAGGTGGCGACCCGAACAGGGACCTCAGGAGGCAATACTCAAAGAGCTGAGCAGACACGAACCACGCAATCAGCAGGCAATAAGCATGGAGCTCAGCAGTGACGAATCATGCTGCTCAACTGGCAATAATCAAGCACGTGACCAGGCAGGAATCACGCAGCTCAGCTGGCAATTGTCAAGCAGATGAGCCGACAGGAATCACGCAGCTCAGCTGGCAATTGTCAGATGGCAGGATCACGCAGCTCAGTGCATGCAGATGAGCCGGCAGGAATCACGCAGCTCAGCAGGCCCTGATCACGTGACTCTGCAGGCACTGATCACGTGGCTGATCAAGTCCAGATCACGTGACTGAGCATGCACTGATCACGTGGCTATCATGCACTGATGGCGTGACTGCGCATGCACTGACGTGGCTGATCGGGCACTGATCACATGGCTCATCATGCACTGATCACGTGTTTATCAGGCAATGATCAGTGACTGATCACTGTGCACACTGATCACGTGATGCTGATCACGTGACTGATGCACTGATCACGTGGCTGATCAGCACTGATCGTGTTTATCAGGCTGATCAGTGACTGACAGGCGCTGATCAACTGTGCACGCACTGATCACGTGGCTATCATGCACTGATCACGTGACTGCATGCACTGATGACGTGGCTGTTCGGGCACTGATCACGTGTTTATCAGGCAGTGATCAGTGACTGACAGGCGCTGATCAGGGGACTGTGCACGCACTGATCAGGTGGCTGATCAGGAACTGACCACCTGACTGCGCATGCAGTGATCACGTGGCTGGTCGTTCACTGATCACGTGTTTATCATACGGTGATCACGTGACTGAGGCGCTGATCACGTGACTGTGCCGTCAGTGATCACGTGGCTGAGCAGGCACTGATATCGTGACTGAGCATGCACTGATCATGTGCCGGGAGCCGGAGGCATTCCACTCTGGACAAAGGTCATGAGGAAGGAGGCTCGGCATACGCAAATGCGGGATCGAGCCTCAGGAGTCCACCCGGATATTCTCGAGCATCTCCCACAAAAACCGGAGTCTGCCTACTGTATTGCTTTGTGCTCTCACCTCTGATTTCACTGGGGGCTGTCCCCCACCACCATCTCGCTCTCTCTGTCAAAGAGTTAACTTACAGCTCCAATTCATAAAGTTCCTTGTCATTCTTCCCTTTAACTTCCAGCTGAGTCTCCATCTGGAGCGCGGAACCCACCACGCTTACTAATTATGCCTGGGCTGCTAAGACCCACTCGAGAAGGTGTCTAGGGTGAGGCACCTTTCGCTGTTCGAGAGGGCGCCTGCGGCTACGTAAGTGGTGCAAACTTCTTGTCTTGAAGTTTGATTGGTCTTCCGCGTAAACCAAGCTACTCAGTCTCTTTTCTCCACCGAATTTTCCTACTGAGCTCTCCTCATACTATTATTCTTGACATCTCTGATTAGCATATAAATAGTCGCCTAGGCCATCTCTCCTTCGAATACCCTGGATCAGTTGGGGCTGGTCCCCGGCAGGTGGCGACCGAACAGGGACCTCAGGAGGCAATGCTCAAAGAGCTGAGCAGACACGAACCACGCAATCAGCAGGCAATAAGCATGGAGCTCAGCAGTGACGAATCATGCTGCTCAACTGGCAATAATCAAGCACGTGACCAGGCAGGAATCACGCAGCTCAGCTGGCAATTGTCAAGCAGATGAGCCGGCAGGAATCACGCAGCTCAGCAGGCCCTGATCACGTGACTCTGCAGGCACTGATCACGTGGCTGATCAAGTCCAGATCACGTGACTGAGCATGCACTGATCACGTGGCTATCATGCACTGATGACGTGACTGCGCATGCACTGATGACGTGGCTGATCGGGCACTGATCACATGGCTCATCATGCACTGATCACGTGTTTATCAGGCAATGATCAGTGACTGACAGGCGCTGATCATGGGACTGTGCACGCACTGATCACGTGGCTATCATGCACTGATCACGTGACTGCGCATGCACTGATGACGTGGCTGTTCGGGCACTGATCACGTGTTTATCAGGCAGTGATCAGTGACTGACAGGCGCTGATCAGGGGACTGTGCACGCACTGATCAGGTGGCTGATCAGGAACTGACCACCTGACGCGCATGCAGTGATCACGTGGCTGGTCGTTCACTGATCACGTGTTTATCATACGGTGATCACGTGACTGAGGCGCTGATCACGTGACTGTGCCGTCAGTGATCACGTGGCTGAGCAGGCACTGATATCGTGACTGAGCATGCACTGATCATGTGCCGGGAGCCGGGGAGGCATTCCACTCTGGACAAAGGTCATGAGGAAGGAGGCTCGGCATACGCAAATGCGGGATCGAGCCTCAGGAGTCCACCCGGATATTCTCGAGCATCTCCCCCCAAAAAAACCGAGTCTGCCTACTGTATTGCTTTGTGCTCTCACCTCTGATTTCACTGGGGGCTGTCCCCCACCACCATCTCGCTCTCTCTGTCAAAGAGTTAACTTACAGCTCCAATTCATAAAGTTCCTTGTCATTCTTCCCTTTAACTTCCAGCTGAGTCTCCATCTGGAGCGCGGAACCCACCACGCTTACTAATTATGCCTGGGCTGCTAAGACCCACTCGAGAAGGTGTCTAGGGTGAGGCACCTTTCGCTATTCGAGAGGGCGCCTGCGGCCTACGTAAGTGGTGCAAACTTCTTGTCTTGAAGTTTGATTGGTCTTCCGCGTAAACCAAGCTACTCAGTCTCTTTTCTCCACCGAATTTTCCTACTGAGCTCTCCTCATACTATTATTCTTGACATCTCTGATTAGCATATAAATAGTCGCCTAGGCCATCTCTCCTTCGAATACCCTGGATCAGTTGGGGCTGGTCCCCGGCAGGTGGCGACCGAACAGGGACCTCAGGAGGCAATACTCAAAGAGCTGAGCAGACACGAACCACGCAATCAGCAGGCAATAAGCATGGAGCTCAGCAGTGACGAATCATGCTGCTCAACTGGCAATAATCAAGCACGTGACCAGGCAGGAATCACGCAGCTCAGCTGGCAATTGTCAAGCAGATGAGCCGACAGGAATCACGCAGCTCAGCTGGCAATTGTCAAGCAGATGAGCCGGCAGGAATCACCAGCTCAGCTGGCAATTGTCATGCAGATGAGCCGGCAGGAATCACGCAGCTCAGCAGGCCCTGATCACGTGACTCTGCAGGCACTGATCACGTGGCTGATCAAGTCCAGATCACGTGACTGAGCATGCACTGATCACGTGGCTATCATGCACTGATGACGTGACTGCGCATGCACTGATGACGTGGCTGATTGGGCACTGATCACATGGCTCATCATGGACTGATCACGTGTTTATCAGGCAATGATCAGTGACTGACAGGCGCTGATCATGGGACTGTGCACGCACTGATCACGTGGCTATCATGCACTGATCACGTGACTGCGCATGCACTGATGACGTGGCTGTTCGGGCACTGATCACGTGTTTATCAGGCAGTGATCAGTGACTGACAGGCGCTGATCAGGGGACTGTGCACGCACTGATCAGGTGGCTGATCAGGAACTGACCACCTGACCGCGCATGCGGTGATCACGTGGCTGGTCGTTCACTGATCACGTGTTTATCATACGGTGATCAGGTGACTGAGAGGCGCTGATCACGTGACTGTGCCCTCAGTGATCACGTGGCTGAGCAGGCACTGATATGGTGACTGAGCATGCACTGATCATGTGCCGGGAGCCGGGAGGCATTCCACTCTGGACAAAGGTCATGAGGAAGGAGGCTCGGCATACGCAAATGCAGGATCGAGCCTCAGGAGTCCACCCGGATATTCTCGAGCATCTCCCCCCAAAAAAACCGAGTCTGCCTACTGTATTGCTTTGTGCTCTCACCTCTGATTTCACTGGGGGCTGTCCCCCACCACCATCTCGCTCTGTCTGTCAAAGAGTTAACTTACAGCTCCAATTCATAAAGTTCCTTGTCATTCTTCCCTTTAACTTCCAGCTGAGTCTCCATCTGGAACGCGGAACCCACCACGCTTACTAATTATGCCTGGGCTGCTAAGACCCACTCGAGAAGGTGTCTAGGGTGAGGCACCTTTCGCTATTCGAGAGGGCGCCTGCGGCCTACGTAAGTGGTGCAAACTTCTTGTCTTGAAGTTTGATTGGTCTTCAGCGTAAACCAAGCTACTCAGTCTCTTTTCTCCACCGAATTTTCCTACTGAGCTCTCCTCATACTATTATTCTTGACATCTCTGATTAGCATATAAATAGTCGCCTAGGCCATCTCTCCTTCGAATACCCTGGATCAGTTGGGGCTGGTCCCCGGCAGGTGGCGACCGAACAGGGACCTCAGGAGGCAATACTCAAAGAGCTGAGCAGACACGAACCACGCAATCAGCAGGCAATAAGCATGGAGCTCAGCAGTGACGAATCATGCTGCTCAACTGGCAATAATCAAGCACGTGACCAGGCAGGAATCACGCAGCTCAGCTGGCAATTGTCAAGCAGATGAGCCGACAGGAATCACGCAGCTCAGCAGGCAATTGTCATGCAGATGAGCCGGCAGATCAGCAATCACTGCAGCACTGATCACGCAGGCAGGCCCTGATCACGTGACTCTGCAGGCACTGATCACGTGGCTGATCAACTGATCCAAGATCACGTGACTGAGCATGCACTGATCACGTGGCTATCATGCACTGATGACGTGACTGCGCATGCACTGATGACGTGGCTGATCGGGCACTGATCACATGGCTCATCATGCACTGATCACGTGTTTATCAGGCAATGATCAGTGACTGACAGGCGCTGATCATGGGACTGTGCACGCACTGATCACGTGGCTATCATGCACTGATCACGTGACTGCGCATGCACTGATGGCGTGGCTGTTCGGGCACTGATCACGTGTTTATCAGGCAGTGATCAGTGACTGACAGGCGCTGATCAGGGGACTGTGCACGCACTGATCAGGTGGCTGATCAGGAACTGACCACCTGACCGTGCATGCAGTGATCACGTGGCTGGTCGTTCACTGATCACGTGTTTATCATACGGTGATCACGTGACTGAGAGGCGCTGATCACGTGACTGTGCCGTCAGTGATCACGTGGCTGAGCAGGCACTGATATCGTGACTGAGCATGCACTGATCATGTGCCGGGAGCCGGGGAGGCATTCCACTCTGGACAAAGGTCATGAGGAAGGAGGCTCGGCATACGCAAATGCGGGATCGAGCCTCAGGAGTCCACCCGGATATTCTCGAGCATCTCCCCCCAAAAAAACCGGAGTCTGCCTACTGTATTGCTTTGTGCTCTCACCTCTGATTTCACTGGGGGCTGTCCCCCACCACCATCTCGCTCTCTCTGTCAAAGGGTTAACTTACAGCTCCAATTCATAAAGTTCCTTGTCATTCTTCCCTTTAACTTCCAGCTGAGTCTCCATCTGGAGCTCGGAACCCACCACGCTTACTAATTATGCCTGGGCTGCTAAGACCCACTCGAGAAGGTGTCTAGGGTGAGGCACCTTTCGCTATTCGAGAGGGCGCCTGCGGCCTACGTAAGTGGTGCAAACTTCTTGTCTTGAAGTTTGATTGGTCTTCCGCGTAAACCAAGCTACTCAGTCTCTTTTCTCCACCGAATTTTCCTACTGAGCTCTCCTCATACTATCATTCTTGACATCTCTGATTAGCATATAAATAGTCGCCTAGGCCATCTCTCCTTCGAATACCCTGGATCAGTTGGGGCTGGTCCCCGGCAGGTGGCGACCGAACAGGGACCTCAGGAGGCAATACTCAAAGAGCTGAGCAGACACGAACCACGCAATCAGCAGGCAATAAGCATGGAGCTCAGCAGTGACGAATCATGCTGCTCAACTGGCAATAATCAAGCACGTGACCAGGCAGGAATCACGCAGCTCAGCTGGCAATTGTCAAGCAGATGAGCCGACAGAATCACGCAGCTCAGCTGGCAAGTGTCATGCAGATGAGCCGGCAGGAATCACGCAGCTCAGCAGGCCCTGATCACGTGACTCTGCAGGCACTGATCACGTGGCTGATCAAGTCCAGATCACGTGACTGAGCATGCACTGATCACGTGGCTATCATGCACTGATGGCGTGACTGCGCATGCACTGATGACGTGGCTGATCGGGCACTGATCACATGGCTCATCATGCACTGATCACGTGTTTATCAGGCAATGATCAGTGACTGACAGGCGCTGATCATGGGACTGTGCACGCACAGATCACGTGGCTATCATGCACTGATCACGTGACTGCGCAAGCACTGAAGACGTGGCTGTTAGGGCACTGATCACGTGTTTATCAGGCAGTGATCAGTGACTGACAGGCGCTGATCAGGGGACTGTGCACGCACTGATCAGGTGGCTGATCAAGAACTGACCACCTGACCGCGCATGCAGTGATCACGTGGCTGGTCGTTCACTGATCACGTGTTTATCATACGGTGATCACGTGACTGAGAGGCGCTGATCACGTGACTGTGCCGTCAGTGATCACGTGGCTGAGCAGGCACTGATATCGTGACTGAGCATGCACTGATCATGTGCCGGGAGCCGGGGAGGCATTCCACTCTGGACAAAGGTCATGAGGAAGGAGGCTCGGCATACGCAAATGCGGGATCGAGCCTCAGGAGTCCACCCGGATATTCTCGAGCATCTCCCCCCAAAAACCGGAGTCTGCCTACTGTATTGCTTTGTGCTCTCACCTCTGATTTCACTGGGGGCTGTCCCCCACCACCATCTCACTCTCTCTGTCAAAGAGTTAACTTACAGCTCCAATTCATAAAGTTCCTTGTCATTCTTCCCTTTAACTTCCAGCTGAGTCTCCATCTGGAGCGCGGAACCCACCACGCTTACTAATTATGCCTGGGCTGCTAAGACCCACTCGAGAAGGTGTCTAGGGTGAGGCACCTTTCGCTATTCGAGAGGCGCCTGCGGCCTACGTAAGTGGTGCAAACTTCTTGTCTTGAAGTTTGATTGGTCTTCCGTGAAAACCAAGCTACTCAGTCTCTTTTCTCCACGGAATTTTCCTACTGAGCTCTCCTCATACTATTATTCTTGACATCTCTGATTAGCATATAAATAGTCGCCTAGGCCATCTCTCCTTCGAATACCCTGGATCAGTTGGGGCTGTTCCCCGGCAGGTGGCGACCGAACAGGGACCTCAGGAGGCAATTCTCAAAGAGCTGAGCAGACACGAATCAAGCAATCAGCAGGCAATAAGCATGGAGCTCAGCAGTGACAAATCATGCTGCTCAACTGGCAATAATCAAGCACGTGACCAGGCAGGAATCACGCAGCTCAGCTGGCAATTGTCAAGCAGATGAGCCGACAGGAATCACGCAGCTCAGCTGGCAATTGTCATGCAGATGAGCCGGCAGGAATCACGCAGCTCAGCAGTCCCTGATCACGTGACTCTGCAGGCACTGATCACGTGGCTGATCAAGTCCAGATCACGTGACTGAGCATGCACTGATCACGTGGCTATCATGCACTGTTCACGTGGCTGATCATACACTGGTCACCTGCCTGGTCATGCACAGATCAGCTGACTAATCATGAACTGATCACGTAGCAATCATTCACTGATCACCTGGCTGATCATGCACTGATCACGTGGCTGTCATGCAATGATCACGTGGCTATCATGCACTGATCACGTGGCTGATCATGCACTGATAACGAGACTGAGCATGGACTGATCACGTGACTATCATGTAGTGATCACGTGACTTAATGGTGCTGACCATGTGACTGATCATGCACTGATCACGTGACTGATCATGCAGTGATCACGTGGCTATCATGCATTACTCATGTGGCTGATCATGCAATGATCATGCTAGCTACCATGTACAGGACACGTGAATGACCATACACCCATCAGGTGACTGATCATGCACTGATCACGTGGCTATCATGCACTGATCACGAGACTGATCATGCACTGATCACGTCTATATCATGCACTGATCACATGACTGCCCATGCACTGATCACGTGGATGATCATACACTAATCATGTGACAGATCATGCACTGATCCCGTGGCTGATCATGCACTGATACCATGACTGAGCATGGACTGATCACATGACTATCATGTAGTGATCACGTGACTTAATGGCGCTGATCATGTGACTGATCATCGCTGATCATGTTTGCTATCATACACTGATCATGTGCCTCTGGAAACAATAAACAAAGAGCTGAGTAGGCACGAATCAAACAGTCAGCAGGCAATAATCATGGAACTCAGGTGTGAGGAATCATGCTGCTCAGCTGGCAATAATCAAGCAGCTGAGCAGGCACGAATTATGCAGCACAGCTGGCAATTGTCAAGCAGATGACAGGCAGGAATCGTGCAGCTCAGCTGGCAATTGTCAAGCAGATGAGCAGACAGTAATCACGCAGCTCAGCAGGCCCTGATCACGTGACTGAGCATGCACTGTTCACGTGGCTGATCATACACTGATCACGTGATTGATCATGCACTGATCACTTGGATATCATGCACTGATCACGTGGCTGATCATACACTGTTCACGTGTCTGACCATGCACTGATCACGTGAATAATCATGCACTGATCACGTGACTGATCATGCACTGATCACGTGGCTATCATGCACTGCTAACTTGGCTGATCATGCAATGATCACGCAGCCACCATGTACTGGTCACGTGACTGATCATGCTCAGATCACGTGACTGATCATGCACTGATCGCGTGGCTATCATGCACTGATCACTTGGCTGGTCATACACTGATCACGCGCTACCATGTACTGTTCACGTGACTGATCATGCAATGATGACGTAATTGATCATGGACTGATAATGTGGCTGATCATGCACTGATCACGTGACTGATCATGCACTGATCACGTGGCTGATCATGCACTGATCACGTGGCTATCATGCACTTATCACATTGCTGGACATACATTGATCATATAGCTACCATGCAGGTCCGTGAATGATCATACACCCATCAGGTGACTGATCATGCACTGATCACGTGGCTATCATGCACTGACCCCGAGACTGAAAATGCACTGATCACGACTAATCATGCACTGATCACATGACTGCCCATGCACTGATCATGTGGATGATCATACACTAATCATGTGACAGATCATGCACTGATCACGTGGCTGATCATGCAATGATCACGCAGCTACCATGTACTGGTCACATGACTGATCATGCAGTGATCACGTAATTAATCATGCACTGATCACTGGCTTATCATGCATTGATCATGTGACTGGTCATGTGCTGATCATGTTTGGTGTCATACACTGATCATGTGCCTCTGGAGGCAATGAACAAAGAGCTGAGCAGGCAGGAATCAGTCACCAGGCAATAATCATGGAACTAAGCTCTGAGAAATCATGCTGCTCAGCTGGCAATAATCAAGTAGATGAGCAGGCAGGAATTGCGCAGCACAGGTGGCAATTGTCAAGGAGATGACAGGCAGGAATCGTGCAGCTCAGCTGGCAATTTTCAAGCAAATGAGCAGACAGAAATCACGCAGCTCAGCAGGCCCTAATCACGTGACTGAGCATGCACTGTTCACGTGGCTGATCACACAACTATCACGTGACTGATCATGCACTGATCACGTGGCTCTCATGCACTGATCACGTGTTTATCAGGCAGCGATCAGTGACTGACAGGCGCTGATCATGGGACTGTGCACGCACTGTTCACGTGGCTATCATGCACTGATCACGTGACTGCGCATGCACTGATGACGTGGCTGTTGGGCACTGATCACGTGTTTATCAGGCAGTGATCAGTGACTGACAGGCGCTGATCAGGGACTGTGCACGCACTGATCAGGTGGCTGATCAGAAACTGACCACCTGACTGTGCATGCAGTGATCACGTGGCTGGTTGTTCACTGATCACGTGTTTATCATACGGTGATCAGGTGACTGAGAGGCGCTGATCACGTGAATGTGCCGTCAGTGATCACGTGGCTGAGCAGGCACTGATATCGTGACTGAGCATGCACTGATCATGTGCCGGGAGCCGGGGAGGCATTCCACTCTGGACAAAGGTCATGAGGAAGGAGGCTCGGCATACGCAAATGCGGGATCGAGCCTCAGGAGTCCACCCGGATATTCTCGAGCATCTCCCCCGAAAAAAACCAGAGTCTGCCTACTGTATTGCTTTGTGCTCTCACCTCTGATTTCACTGGGGGCTGTCCCCCACCACCATCTCGCTCTCTCTGTCAAAGAGTTAACTTACAGCTCCAATTCATAAAGTTCCTTGTCATTCTTCCCTTTAACTTCCAGCTGAGTCTCCATCTGGAGCGCGGAACCCACCACGCTTACTAATTATGCCTGGGCTGCTAAGACCCACTCGAGAAGGTGTCTAGGGTGAGGCACCTTTCGCTATTCGAGAGGGCGCCTGCGGCCTACGTAAGTGGTGCAAACTTCTTGTCTTGAGGTTTGATTGGTCTTCCGCGTAAACCAAGCTACTCAGTCTCTTTTCTCCACCGAATTTTCCTACTGAGCTCTCCTCATACTATCATTCTTGACATCTCTGATTAGCATATAAATAGTCGCCTAGGCCATCTCTCCTTCGAATACCCTGGATCAGTTGGGGCTGGTCCCCGGCAGGTGGCGACCGAACAGGGATCTCAGGAGGCAATACTCAAAGAGCTGAGCAGACACGAACCACGCAATCAGCAGGCAATAAGCATGGAGCTCAGCAGTGACGAATCATGCTGCTCAACTGGCAATAATCAAGCATGTGACCAGGCAGGAATCACGCAGCTCAGCTGGCAATTGTCAAGCAGATGAGCCGACAGGAATCACGCAGCTCAGATGGCCATTGTCATGTAGATGAGCCGGCACGAATCACGCAGCTCAGCAGGCCCTGATCACGTGACTCTGCAGGCACTGATCACGTGGCTGATCAAGTCCAGATCACGTGACTGAGCATGCACTGATCACGTGGCTATCATGCACTGATGACGTGACTGCGCATGCACTGATGACGTGGCTGATCAGGCACTGATCACATGGCTCATCATGCAGTGATCACGTGTTTATCAGGCAATGATCAGTGACTGACAGGCGCTGATCATGGGACTGTGCACGCACTGATCACATGGCTATCATGCACTGATGACATGACTGCGCATGCACTGATGACGTGGCTGTTCGGGTACTGATCACGGGTTTATCAGGCAGTGATCAGTGACTGACAGGCGCTGATCAGGGACTGTGCACGCACTGATCGGGTGGCTGATCAGGAACTGACCACCTGACCGCGCATGCAGTGATCACGTGGCTGGTCGTTCACTGATCACGTGTTTATCATACGGTGATCACGTGACTGAGAGGCGCTGATCACGTGACTGTGCCGTCAGTGATCACGTGGCTGAGCAGGCACTGATATCGTGACTGAGCATGCACTGATCATGTGCCGGGAGCCGGGGAGGCATTCCACTCTGGACAAAGGTCATGAGGAAGGAGGCTCGGCATACGCAAATGCGGGATCGAGCCTCAGGAGTCCACCCGGATATTCTCGAGCATCTCCCCCCAAAAAACCGGAGTCTGCCCACTGCATTGCCTGTGCTCTCACCTCTGATTTCACTGGGGGCTGTCCCCCACCACCATCTCGCTCTCTCTGTCAAAGAGTTAACTTACAGCTCCAATTCATAAAGTTCCTTGTCATTCTTCCCTTTAACTTCCAGCTGAGTCTCCATCTGGAGCGCGGAACCCACCACGCTTACTAATTATGCCTGGGCTGCTAAGACCCACTCGAGAAGGTGTCTAGGTGAGGCACCTTTCGCTATTCGAGAGTGGTGCAAACTTCTTGTCTTGAAGTTTGATTGGTCTTCCGCGTAAACCAAGCTACTCAGTCTCTTTTCTCCACCGAATTTTCCTACTGAGCTCTCCTCATACTATTATTCTTGACATCTCTGATTAGCATATAAATAGTCGCCTAGGCCATCTCTCCTTCGAATACCCTGGATCAGTTGGGGCTGGTCCCCGGCAGGTGGCGACCGAACAGGGACCTCAGGAGGCAATACTCAAAGAGCTGAGCAGACACGAACCACGCAATCAGCAGGCAATAAGCATGGAGCTCAGCAGTGACGAATCATGCTGCTCAACTGGCAATAATCAAGCACGTGACCAGGCAGGAATCACGCAGCTCAGCTGGCAATTGTCAAGCAGATGAGCCGGCAGGAATCACGCAGCTCAGCAGGCCCTGATCACGTGACTCTGCAGGCACTGATCACGTGGCTGATCAAGTCCAGATCACGTGACTGAGCATGCACTGATCACGTGGCTATCATGCACTGATGACGTGACTGCGCATGCACTGATGACGTGGCTGATCGGGCACTGATCACATGGCTCATCATGCACTGATCACGTGTTTATCAGGCAATGATCAGTGACTGACAGGCGCTGATCATGGGACTGTACACGCACTGATCACGTGGCTATCATGCACTGATCACGTGACTGCGCATGCACTGATGACGTGGCTGTTCGGGCACTGATCACGTGTTTATCAGGCAGTGATCAGTGACTGACAGGCGCTGATCAGGGGACTGTGCACGCACTGATCAGGTGGCTGATCAGGAACTGACCACCTGACGCGCATGCAGTGATCACGTGGCTGGTCGTTCACTGATCACGTGTTTATCATACGGTGATCACGTGACTGAGAGGCGCTGATCACGTGACTGTGCCGTCAGTGATCACGTGGCTGAGCAGGCACTGATATCGTGACTGAGCATGCACTGATCATGTGCCGGGAGCGGGGAGGCATTCCACTCTGGACAAAGGTCATGAGGAAGGAGGCTCGGCATACGCAAATGCGGGATCGAGCCTCAGGAGTCCACCCGGATATTCTCGAGCATCTCCCCCCAAAAAAAACGGAGTCTGCCTACTGTATTGCTTTGTGCTCTCACCTCTGATTTCACTGGGGGCTGTCCCCACCACCATCTCGCTCTCTCTGTCAAAGAGTTAACTTACAGCTCAATTCATAAAGTTCCTTGTCATTCTTCCCTTTAACTTCCAGCTGAGTCTCCATCTGGAGCGCGGAACCCACCACGCTTACTAATTATGCCTGGGCTGCTAAGACCCACTCGAGAAGGTGTCTAGGGTGAGGCACCTTTCGCTATTCGAGAGGGCGCCTGCGGCCTACGTAAGTGGTGCAAACTTCTTGTCTTGAAGTTTGATTGGTCTTCCGCGTAAACCAAGCTCCTCAGTCTCTTTTCTCCACCGAATTTTCCTACTGAGCTCTCCTCATACTATTATTCTTGACATCTCTGATTAGCATATAAATAGTCGCCTAGGCCATCTCTCCTTCGAATACCCTGGATCAGTTGGGGCTGGTCCCCGGCAGGTGGCGACCGAACAGGGACCTCAGGAGGCAATACTCAAAGAGCTGAGCAGACACGAACCACGCAATCAGCAGGCAATAAGCATGGAGCTCAGCAGTGACGAATCATGCTGCTCAACTGGCAATAATCAAGCACGTGACCAGGCAGGAATCACGCAGCTCAGCTGACAATTGTCAAGCAGATGAGCCGACAGGAATCACGCAGCTCAGATGGCAATTGTCATGCAGATGAGCCGGCAGGAATCACGCAGCTCAGCAGGCCCTGATCACGTGACTCTGCAGGCACTGATCACGTGGCTGATCAAGTCCAGATCACGTGACTGAGCATGCACTGATCACGTGGCTATCATGCACTGATGACGTGACTGGCATGCACTGATGACGTGGCTGATGGCACTGATCGTGGCTGATCATGATCACGTGACTCATGCACTGATCACTGATCATGCACTGATGTTGATCATGGCTGATCATGCACTGACATGATCACTGATCACGTGTTTATCAGGCACTGATCAGTGACTGACACGCTGATCATGTGGCACTGATCACGTGCATCATGATCACGTGACTGCGCATGCACTGATGACGTGGCTGTTGGGGCACTGATCACGTGTTTATCAGGCAGTGATCAGTGAGTGACAGGCGCTGATCAGGGGACTGTGCACGCACTGATCAGGTGGCTGATCAGGAACTGACCACCTGACTGCGCATGCAGTGATCACGTGGCTGGTCGTTCACTGATCACGTGTTTATCATACGGTGATCAAGTGACTGAGAGGCGCTGATCACGTGACTGTGCCGTCAGTGATCACGTGGCTGAGCAGGCACTGATATCGTGACTGAGCATGCACTGATCATGTGCCGGGAGCCGGGGAGGCATTCCACTCTGGACAAAGGTCATGAGGAAGGAGGCTCGGCATACGCAAATGCGGGATCGAGCCTCAGGAGTCCACCCGGATATTCTCGAGCATCTCCCCCAAAAACCGGAGTCTGCCTACTGTATTGCTTTGTGCTCTCACCTCTGATTTCACTGGGGGCTGTCCCCCACCACCATCTCGCTCTCTCTGTCAAAGAGTTAACTTACAGCTCCAATTCATAAAGTTCCTTGTCATTCTTCCCTTTAACTTCCAGCTGAGTCTCCATCTGGAGCGCGGAACCCACCACGCTTACTAATTATGCCTGGGCTGCTAAGACCCACTCGAGAAGGTGTCTAGGGTGAGGCACCTTTCGCTATTCGAGAGGGCGCCTGCGGCCTACGTAAGTGGTGCAAACTTCTTGTCTTGAATTTTGATTGGTCTTCCGCGTAAACCAAGCTACTCAGTCTCTTTTCTCCACCGAATTTTCCTACTGAGCTCTCCTCATACTATTATTCTTGACATCTCTGATTAGCATATAAATAGTCGCCTAGGCCATCTCTCCTTCGAATACCCTGGATCAGTTGGGGCTGGTCCCCGGCAGGTGGCGACCGAACAGGGACCTCAGGAGGCAATACTCAAAGAGCTGAGCAGACACGAACCACGCAATCAGCAGGCAATAAGCATGGAGCTCAGCAGTGACGAATCATGCTGCTCAACTGGCAATAATCAAGCACGTGACCAGGCAGGAATCACGAAGCTCAGCTGGCAATTGTCAAGCAGATGAGCCAACGGGAATCACGCAGCTCAGCTGGCAATTGTCATGCAGATGAGCCGGCAGGAATCACGCAGCTCAGCAGGCCCTGATCACGTGACTCTGCAGGCACTGATCACGTGGCTGATCAAGTCCAGATCACGTGACTGAGCATGCACTGATCACGTGGCTATCATGCACTGATGACGTGACTGCGCATGCACTGATGACGTGGCTGATCGGGCACTGATCACATGGCTCATCATGCACTGATCACGTGTTTATCAAGCAATGATCAGTGACTGACAGGCGCTGATCATGGGACTGTGCACGCACTGATCACGTGGCTATCATGCACTGATGACGTGGCTGTTCGGGCACTGATCACCTGTTTATCAGGCAGTGATCAGTGACTGACAGGCGCTGATCAGGGGACTGTGCACGCACTGATCAGGTGGCTGATCAGGAACTGACCACCTGACTGCGCATGCAGTGATCACGTGGCTGGTCGTTCACTGATCACGTGTTTATCATCGGTGATCACGTGACTGAGAGGCGCTGATCACGTGACTGTGCCGTCAGTGATCACGTGGCTGAGCAGGCACTGATATCGTGACTGAGCATGCACTGATCATGTGCCGGGAGCCGGGGAGGCATTCCACTCTGGACAAAGGTCATGAGGAAGGAGGCTCGGCATACGCAAATGCGGGATCGAGCCTCAGGAGTCCACCCGGATATTCTCGAGCATCTCCCCCCAAAACCAGAGTCTGCCTACTGTATTGCTTTGTGCTCTCACCTCTGATTTCACTGGGGGCTGTCCCCCACCACCATCTCGCTCTCTCTGTCAAAGAGTTAACCTACAGCTCCAATTCATAAAGTTCCTTGTCATTCTTCCCTTTAACTTCCAGCTGAGTCTCCATCTGGAGCGCGGAACCCACCACGCTTACTAATTATGCCTGGGCTGCTAAGACCCACTCGAGAGGTGTCTAGGGTGAGGCACCTTTCGCTATTCGAGAGGGCGCCTGCGGCCTACGTAAGTGGTGCAAACTTCTTGTCTTGAAGTTTGATTGGTCTTCCGCGTAAACCAAGCTACTCAGTCTCTTTTCTCCACCGAATTTTCCTACTGAGCTCTCCTCATACTATTATTCTTGACATCTCTGATTAGCATATAAATAGTCGCCTAGGCCATCTCTCCTTCGAATACCCTGGATCAGTTGGGGCTGGTCCCCGGCAGGTGGCGACCGAACAGGGACCTCAGGAGGCAATACTCAAAGAGCTGAGCAGACACGAACCACGCAATCAGCAGGCAATAAGCATGGAGCTCAGCAGTGACGAATCATGCTGCTCAACTGGCAATAATCAAGCACGTGACCAGGCAGGAATCACGCAGCTCAGCTGGCAATTGTCAAGCAGATGAGCCGACAGGAATCACGCAGCTCAGATGGCAATTGTCATGCAGATGAGCCGGCAGGAATCACGCAGCTCAGCAGGCCCTGATCACGTGACTCTGCAGGCACTGATCACGTGGCTGATCAAGTCCAGATCACGTGACCGAGCATGCACTGATCACGTGGCTATCATGCACTGATCACGTGGCTGATCATGCACTGATCACTGGCTGATCATGCACTGATCACTGACTCATCATGCACTGATCACGTGTGCAATCATGCACTGATCACGTGGCTGATCATGCACTGATCACGTGGCTATCATGCACTGATCACGTGGCTATCATGCACTGATCACGTGGCTGATCATGCACTGATGCCGGACTGGCATGGACTGATCACGTGTATCATGCAGTGATCACGTGACTGAATGGTGCTGATCATGTGACTGATCATGCACTGATCACGTGACTGATCATGCACTGATCACGTGGCTATCATGCACACTCATGTGGCTGATCATGCAATGATCATGTAGCTACCATGTACAGGACACGTGAATGACATACACCCATCAGGTGACTGATCATGCACTGATCACGTGGCTATCATGCACTGACCTACTGATCATGCACTGATCCCGTCTATATCATGCACTGATCACATGACTGCCCACACTGATCACGTGGATGATCATACACTAATCATGTGACAGATCATGCACTGATCACGTGGCTGATCATGCACTGATACCATGACTGAGCATGGACTGATCACATGACTATCATGTAGTGATCACGTGACTTAATGGCGCTGATCATGTGACTGATCATGCGCTGATCATGTTTGCTATCATACACTGATCATGTGCCTCTGGAGGCAATAAACAAAGAGCTGAGTAGGCACGAATCAAACAGTCAGCAGGCAATAATCATGGAACTCAGGTGAGGAATCATGCTGCTCAGCTGGCAATAATCAAGCAGCTGAGCAGGCAGGAATCACGGCACAGCTGGCAATTGTCAAGCAGATGACAGGCAGGAATCACGCAGCTCAGCTGGCAATTGTCAGCAGATGAGCAGACAGAATCACGCAGCTCAGCAGGCCCTGATCACGTGACTGAGCATGCACTGTTCACGTGGCTGCATACACTGATCACGTGACTGAGCATGCACTGATCACGTGGCTGATCATGCACTGATCACGTGCTGATCATGCACTGATCACGTGACTGATCATGCACTGATCACGTGACTGATCATGCACTGATCATGGCTATCATGCACTGATCACGTGGCTGATCATGCACTGATCACAGCTATCATGCACTGATCACGTGACTGATCATGCACTGATCACGTGACTGATCGCCACTGATCACGTGGCTATCATACTGATCACGTGGCTGATCGCCACTGATCACGTGCTATCATGCACTGTTCCACAGTGACTGATCAATGCCAGGCGTAATTGATCATGCACTGATCATGTGGCAGATGCTGCACGTGACTGATCATGCACTGATCACGTGGCTGATGCCGCTGATCACGTGGCTATCATGCATGATCAGATCGCTGGACATACATTGATCATATAAGCACCACCATGTACAGTCCATGAATGATCACCACCATCACTGGGGCTGATCATGCACTGATCACGTGGCTATCATGCACTGACGCGAGACATACACTGATCCGGCTAATCATGCCGCAAGTCACATGACTGCCCATGCACTGATCATGTGGCTGATCACCACCGTCATGAACAGGTCATTACTGATCCGCGTTGGCAAATCATGGCTGATCCGCGCCTTCCACCATGTACTGGTCACGCTGACTGATTGCTGCGGTGATCACGTACTAATCATGCACTGATCACCTGGCTTATCATGCATTGATCATGTGACTGGTCATGTGCTGATCATGTTTGGTGTCATACCCTGATCATGTGCACTCTGGAGGCAATGAACAAGAGCTGAGCAGACACGAATCGTCAGCAGGCAATAAGCATGGAGCTCAGCAGTGAAATCATGCTGCTCGGCAATAATCAAGCAGCTGAGCAGGCAGAATGCACGCACAGCTGGCAATTGTCAAGCAGATGAGCCGACAGGAATCACAGCTCAGCTGGCAATTGTCATGCAGATGAGCAGGCAGGAATCACGCAGCTCAGCAGGCCTGATCACGTGACTGAGCATGCACTGATCACGTGGCTGATGCATGCACACAACTATCGTGACTGATCATGCACTGATCCATGCGGCTCATCGGCACTGATCACGTGTTTATCAGGAACGATCAGTGACTGACAGGCGCTGATCATGGGACTGTCACACTGATCACGTGGCTATCATGCACTGATCACGTGACTGCGCATGCACTGATGACGTGGCTGTTCGGGCACTGATCACGTGTTTATCAGGCAGTGATCAGTGACTGACAGGCGCTGATCAGGGGACTGTGCACGCACTGATCAGGTGGCTGATCAGGAACTGACCACCTGACTGCGCATGCAGTGATCACGTGGCTGGTCGTTCACTGATCACGTGTTTATCATACGGTGATCACGTGACTGAGAGCGCTGATCACGTGACTGTGCCGTCAGTGATCACGTGGCTGAGCAGGCACTGATATCGTGACTGAGCATGCACTGATCATGTGCCGGGAGCCGGGGGCATTCCACTCTGGACAAAGGTCATGAGGAAGGAGGCTCGGCATACGCAAATGCGGGATCGAGCCTCAGGAGTCCACCCGGATATTCTCGAGCATCTCCCCCAAAAAACCAGTCTGCCTACTGTATTGCTTTGTGCTCTCACCTCTGATTTCACTGGGGCTGTACCACCATCTCGCTCTCTCTGTCAAAGAGTTAACTTACAGCTCCAATTCATAAAGTTCCTTGTCATTCTTCCCTTTAACTTCCAGCTGAGTCTCCATCTGGAGCGCGGAACCCACCACGCTTACTAATTATGCCTGGGCTGCTAAGACCCACTCGAGAAGGTGTCTAGGGTGAGGCACCTTTCGCTATTCGAGAGGGCGCCTGCGGCCTACGTAAGTGGTGCAAACTTCTTGTCTTGAAGTTTGATTGGTCTTCCGCGTAAACCAAGCTACTCAGTCTCTTTTCTCCACCGAATTTTCCTACTGAGCTCTCCTCATACTATTATTCTTGACATCTCTGATTAGCATATAAATAGTCGCCTAGGCCATCTCTCCTTCGAATACCCTGGATCAGTTGGGGCTGGTCCCCGGCAGGTGGCGACCGAACAGGGACCTCAGGAGGCAATACTCAAAGAGCTGAGCAGACACGAACCACGCAATCAGCAGGCAATAAGCATGGAGCTCAGCAGTGACGAATCATGCTGCTCAACTGGCAATAATCAAGCACGTGACCAGGCAGGAATCACGCAGCTCAGCTGGCAATTGTCAAGCAGATGAGCCGGCAGGAATCACGCAGCTCAGCAGGCCCTGATCACGTGACTCTGCAGGGCACTGATCACGTGGCTGATCAAGTCCAGATCACGTGACTGAGCATGCACTGATCACGTGGCTATCATGCACTGATGACGTGACTGCGCATGCACTGATGACGTGGCTGATCGGGCACTGATCACATGGCTCATCATGCACTGATCACGTGTTTATCAGGCAATGATCAGTGACTGACAGGCGCTGATCATGGGACTGTGCACGCACTGATCACATGGCTATCATGCACTGATCACGTGACTGCGCATGCACTGATGACGTGGCTGTTCGGGCACTGATCACGTGTTTATCAGGCAGTGATCAGTGACTGACAGGCGCTGATCAGGGGACTGTGCACGCACTGATCAGGTGGCTGATCAGGAACTGACCACCTGACCGCGCATGCAGTGATCACGTGGCTGGTCGTTCACTGATCACGTGTTTATCATACGGTGATCACGTGACTGAGAGGCGCTGATCACGTGACTGTGCCGTCAGTGATCACGTGGCTGAGCAGGCACTGATATCGTGACTGAGCATGCACTGATCATGTGCCGGGAGCAGGATCTCGACCTCAGAGTCCCACCGGATATTCTCGAGCATCTCCCCCCAAAAAAACCCGAGTCTGCCTACTGTATTGCTTTGTGCTCTCACCTCTGATTTCACTGGGGCTGTCCCCCACCACCATCTCGCTCTCTCTGTCAAAGAGTTAACTTACAGCTCCAATTCATAAAGTTCCTTGTCATTCTTCCCTTTAACTTCCAGCTGAGTCTCCATCTGGAGCGCGGAACCCACCACGCTTACTAATTATGCCTGGGCTGCTAAGACCCACTCGAGAAGGTGTCTAGGGTGAGGCACCTTTCGCTATTCGAGGCGCCTGCGGCCTACGTAAGTGGTGCAAACTTCTTGTCATGAAGTTTGATTGGTCTTCCGCGTAAACCAAGCTACTCAGTCTCTTTTCTCCACCGAATTTTCCTACTGAGCTCTCCTCATACTATTATTCTTGACATCTCTGATTAGCATATAAATAGTCGCCTAGGCCATCTCTCCTTCGAATACCCTGGATCAGTTGGGGCTGGTCCCCGGCAGGTGGCGACCGAACAGGGACCTCAGGAGGCAATACTCAAAGAGCTGAGCAGACACGAACCACGCAATCAGCAGGCAATAAGCATGGAGCTCAGCAGTGACGAATCATGCTGCTCAACTGGCAATAATCAAGCACGTGACCAGGCAGGAATCACGCAGCTCAGCTGGCAATTGTCAAGCAGATGAGCCGGGAATCACGCAGCTCAGCTGGCAATTGTCATGCAGATGAGCGGCAGGAATCACGCAGCTCAGCAGGCCCTGATCACGTGACTCTGCAGGCACTGATCACGTGGCTGATCAAGTCCAGATCACGTGACTGAGCATGCACTGATCACGTGGCTATCATGCACTGATGACGTGACTGATCATGCACTGATGGCGTGGCTGATCATGCACTGATCACGTGTTTATCAGGCAGTGATCAGTGACTGACAGGCGCTGATCAGGGACTGTGCACGCACTGATCAGGTGGCTGATCAGGAACTGACCACCTGACTGCGCATGCAGTGATCACGTGGCTGGTCGTTCACTGATCACGTGTTTATCATACGGTGATCACGTGACTGAGGGCGCTGATCACGTGACTGTGCCGTCAGTGATCACGTGGCTGAGCAGGCACTGATATCGTGACTGAGCATGCACTGATCATGTGCCGGGAGCCGGGGAGGCATTCCACTCTGGACAAAGGTCATGAGGAAGGAGGCTCGGCATACGCAAATGCGGGGATCGAGCCTCAGGAGTCCACCCGGATATTCTCGAGCATCTCCCCCAAAAAAACGGAGTCTGCCTACTGTATTGCTTTGTGCTCTCACCTCTGATTTCACTGGGGCTGTCCCCCACCACCATCTCGCTCTCTCTGTCAAAGAGTTAACTTACAGCTCCAATTCATAAAGTTCCTTGTCATTCTTCCCTTTAACTTCCAGCTGAGTCTCCATCTGGAGCGCGGAACCCACCACGCTTACTAATTATGCCTGGGCTGCTAAGACCCACTCGAGATGTCTAGGGTGAGGCACCTGTATTCACCTGCGGCCTACGTAAGTGGTGCAAACTTCTTGTCTTGAAGTTTGATTGGTCTTCCGCGTAAACCAAGCTACTCAGTCTCTTTTCTCCACCGAATTTTCCTACTGAGCTCTCCTCATACTATTATTCTTGACATCTCTGATTAGCATATAAATAGTCGCCTAGGCCATCTCTCCTTCGAATACCCTGGATCAGTTGGGGCTGGTCCCCAGCAGGTGGCGACCGAACAGGGACCTCAGGAGGCAATACTCAAAGAGCTGAGCAGACACGAACCACGCAATCAGCAGGCAATAAGCATGGAGCTCAGCAGTGACGAATCATGCTGCTCAACTGGCAATAATCAAGCGCGTGACCAGGCAGGAATCACGCAGCTCAGCTGGCAATTGTCAAGCAGATGAGGACAGGAATCACGCAGCTCAGCTGGCAATTGTCATGCAGATGAGCCGGCAGGAATCACGCAGCTCAGCAGGCCCTGATCACGTGACTCTGCAGGCACTGATCACGTGGCTGATCAAGTCGATCACGTGACTGAGCATGCACTGATCACGTGGCTATCATGCACTGATCACGTGACTGATCGCATGCACTGATCACGTGGCTGACATCCGGCACTGATCACATGGCTCATCATGCACTGATCGCGTATTTATCATGCACTGATCAGTGGCTGATCAGGCACTGATCACGTGGATCATGCACTGATCACGTGGCTATCATGCACTGATCACGTGACTGATCATGCACTGATGACGTGGCTGATCATGGCACTGATCACCTGGCTATCATGCAGTGATCACGTGACTGAATGGGTAACGATCCACTGTGACTGATCATGCACTGATCACGTGACTGATCATGCACTGATCACGTGGCTATGTGCACTACTCACGTGGCTGATCATGCACTGATCACGTGGCTACCATGTACTGGATCACGTGACTGACCATGCACTGATCACGTGGCTGATCATGCACTGATCACGTGGCTGATCATGCACTGATCCGTGACTGATCATGCTGATCACGTCTATCTGCCTGATCACATGGCCACCCATGCACTGATCACGTGGATGATCGCCACACTGATCATGTGACGATCATGCACTGATCCGTGGCTGATCATACTGATGCCGTGGCTGAGCATGGACTGATCCCCATGACTATCATGTAGTCACGTACGACTTATGCTTGCATGATCACCATGACTGATCATCTTGATCATGTTTTCCTCATACACTGATCATGTGCCTCTGGAGGCAATAAACAAAGAGCTGAGTGAGGCAGGAATCAAACCGATCAAGCAGCGTATCATGGAACTCAGTGTGAGAATCATGCTGCTCAGCTGGCAATAATCAAGCAACTGAGCAGGCAGGATTACGCATACAGCTGGCAATTGTCAAGCAGATGACAGGCAGGAATCGTGCAGCTCAGCTGGCAATTGTCAAGCAGATGAGCAGACAAGAAATCACGCAGCTCAGCAGGCCTGATCACGTGACTGAGCATGCACTGTTCACGTGGCTGATCATACACTGATCGTGACTGATCATGCACTGATCATGGATATCATGCTGATCACGTGGCTGATCGCCACGCTCATCAGTGGCTGATCATGCACTGATCAGTGGCTATCATGCACTGATCACGTGGCTGATCATGCACTGATCACGTGGCTGATCAGCACCTGTCGTGACTATCATGCACTGATCACGGAATCATGCACTGATCACGTGGCTGATCATGCACTGATCACGCGGCTGACCATGCACTGATCACGTGGCTGATCAGGCACTGATCACGTGGCTGATCATGCACAGATCACGTGACTGAGCAGGCACTGATCACGTGGCTATCATGCACTGATGCGTGACTGATCATGCACTGATCACGTGGCTGATCATGCACTGATCACGTGGCTCATCATGCACTGATCACGTGGCTGATCAGGCAATGATCAGTGACTGATCATGCACTGATCATGGGACTGTGCCGCACTGATCACGTGCTGATGGCGGCGATCACTGCACTGATGCGTGGCTGTTCGGGCACTGATCGTGTTTATCAGGCGGTGATCAGTGACGGCGCTGATCAGGGGACTGTCTGCGCACTGATCAGGTGGCTGATCAGGGACCACCTGACTGCGCATGCATGATCACGTGGCTGGATCGTTCACTGATCACGTGTTTATCATCGGTGATCACGTGACTGAGAGCGCTGATCACGTGACTGTGCCGTCAGTGATCACGTGGCTGAGCAGGCACTGATATCGTGACTGAGCATGCACTGATCATGCGGGGGCTGGGAGGCATTCCACTCTGGACAAAGGTCATGAGGAAGGAGGCTCGGCATACGCAAATGCGGGATCGAGCCTCAGGAGTCCACCCGGATATTCTCGAGCATCTCCCCCAAAACCGAGTCTGCCTACTGTATTGCTTTGTGCTCTCACCTCTGATTTCACTGGGGGCTGTCCCCCACCACCATCTCGCTCTCTCTGTCAAAGAGTTAACACAGCTCCAATTCATAAAGTTCCTTGTCATTCTTCCCTTTAACTTCCAGCTGAGTCTCCATCTGGAGCGGAACCCACCGCTTACTAATTATGCCTGGGCTGCTAAGACCCACTCGAGAAGGTGTCTAGGGTGAGGCACCTTTCAGCTGTTCGAGAGGCGCCTGCGACTAAGTAAGTGGTGCAAACTTCTTGTCTTGAAGTTTGATTGGTCTTCAGCGTAAACCAAGCTACTCAGTCTCTTTTCTCCACCGATTTTCCTACTGAGCTCTCCTCATACTATTATTCTTGACATCTCTGATTAGCATATAAATAGTAGCCTAGGCCATCTCTCCTTCGAATACCCTGGATCAGTTGGGGCTGGTCCCCGGCAGGTGGCGACCGAACAGGGACCTCAGGAGGCAATACTCAAAGAGCTGAGCAGACACGACACGTAATCAGCAGGCAATAAGCATGGAGCTCAGCAGTGACGAATCATGCTGCTCAACTGGCAATAATCAAGCACGTGACCAGGCAGGAATCACGCTCAGCTGGCAGTTATCAAGCAGATGAGACAGGAATCACGCAGCTCAGCTGGCAATTGTCATGCAGATGAGCCGGCAGGAATCACGCAGCTCAGCAGGCCCTGATCACGTGACTCTGCAGGCACTGATCACGTGGCTGATCAAGTCCAGATCACGTGACTGAGCATGCACTGATCACGTGGCTATCATGCACTGATCACGTGACTGCGCATGCACTGATGACGTGGCTGATCATGCACTGATCACATGGCTCATCATGCACTGATCACGTGTTTATCAGGCACTGATCAGTGACTGATCATGCGCTGATCACGTGGGCGTGCACGCACTGATCACGTGGCTATCATGCACTGATCACGTGGCTGATCATACTGATGACGGGCTGTTCGATCACGGACTGATCATGTTTATCAGGCAGTGATCACGTGACTGACAGTGCTGATCACGTTGACTGATCATGCACTGATCCGTGACTGATCATGCACTGATCACGTGGCTATCATGCACTGATCACGTGGCTGATCATCACTGATCACTGTCTTCCATGTACTGGATCACGTGACTGATCATGCACTGATCACGTGACTGATCATGCACTGATCACGTGGCTATCGCACTGCTGACATGACTGATCATGCACAATCATGCGTCTACGAATGCACTGATCACATGACTGCCCATGCACTGATCACGTGGATGATCATGCACTGATCATGTGACTGATCATGCACTGATCACGTGGCTGATCATGCACTGATGCCGTGACTGAGCATGGACTGATCACATGACTATCATGCGGTGATCACGTGACAATGGCGCTGATCATGTGGACTGATCATCAAAATCAGTGCCTTTGCTGTCATACTGATCCTTGTGCCTCTGGAGGCAATAAACAAACTGAGTAGTACGAATCAAACAGTCAGCAGGCAATAATCATGGAACAAGGTGTGGAATCATGCTGCTCTGGCCCTTTCGCTAATCAAGGGCTGAGCAGGCCGCAATTATGCAACTGTGCTTGAATTTGATTGGTCATCAGATGACAACCAGGAATGGTCAGCTCAGCTGGCAGTGTCCAAGCCTTAGCAGACAGTAATCATGCAGCTCAACGAGCCTGATCATGACTGAGCATGCACTGTTCACGTGGCTGATCATCACACTGATCACGTGACTGATCATGCACTGATCACGTGGATATCATGCACTGATCACGTGGCTGATCATACACTGATCACGTGTCTGACCATGCACTGATCACGTGGCTATCATGCACTGATCACTGGCTGAACATGCACTGATCACGTGGCTCATCTGTCAGTGGCATATCATGCACTGATCACTTGGAATCACGCAGCTCAGTGGCAATTGTCTGCTGATCCGCAGGAATGACCAGCTCACCCGATCACGTGGCTGATGCAGGCACTGATCACGTGGCTGATCAAGCCTGATCACGTGACTGAGCATGCACTGATCACGTGGCTATCATGCACTGATGCGTGACTGCGCATGCACTGATCACGTGACTGATGGGCACTGATCACATGGCTCATCATGCACTGATCACGTGTTTATCAGGCACTGATCACGTGACTGACAGTGCTGATCATGGGCTGTCATGCACTGATCACGTGGCTATCATGCACTGATCACGTGACTGCGCATGCACTGATGACGTGGCTGTTCGGGCACTGATCACATCAGGCAGTGATCAGTGACTGACAGGCGCTGATCAGGGGACTGTGCACGCACTGATCAGGTGGCTGATCAGACCACCTGACTCGCGCATGCGTGATCACGTGGCTGGTCGTTCACTGATCACGTGTTTATCATACGGTGATCACGTGACTGAGAGGCGCTGATCACGTGACTGTGCCGTCAGTGATCGTGGCTGAGCAGGCACTGATATCGTGACTGAGCATGCACTGATCATGTGCCGGGAGCCGGGAGGCATTCCACTCTGGACAAAGGTCATGAGGAAGGAGGCTCGGCATACGCAAATGCGGGATCAGCCTCAGGAGTCCACCCGGATATTCTCGAGCATCTCCCCCCAAAACCGGAGTCTGCCTACTGTATTGCTTTGTGCTCTCACCTCTGATTTCACTGGGGGCTGTCCCCCACCACCATCTCGCTCTCTCTGTCAAAGAGTTAACTTACAGCTCAATTCATAAAGTTCCTTGTCATTCTTCCCTTTAACTTCCAGCTGAGTCTCCATCTGGGCGCGGAACCCACCACGCTTACTAATTATGCCTGGGCTGCTAAGACCCACTCGAGAAGGTGTCTAGGGTGAGGCACCTTTCGCTATTCGAGAGGCGCCTGCGGCCTACGTAAGTGGTGCAAACTTCTTGTCTTGAAGTTTGATTGGTCTTCCGCGTAAACCAAGCTACTCAGTCTCTTTTCTCCACCGAATTTTCCTACTGAGCTCTCCTCATGCTATTATTCTTGACATCTCTGATTAGCATATAAATAGTCGCCTAGCCATCTCTCCTTCGAATACCCTGGATCAGTTGGGGCTGGTCCCAGGCAGGTGGCGACCGACAGGGACCTCAGGAGGCAATACTCAAAGAGCTGAGCAGACACGAACCACGCAATCAGCAGGCAATAAGCATGGAGCTCAGCAGTGACGAATCATGCTGCTCAGCTGGCAATAATCACGTGACCAGGCAGGAATCACGCAGCTCAGCTAGCAATTGTCAAGCAGATGAGCCGGCAGGAATCACGCAGCTCAGCAGGCCCTGATCACGTGACTCTGCAGGCACTGATCACGTGGCTGATCAAGTCCAGATCACGTGACTGAGCATGCACTGATCACGTGGCTATCATGCACTGATGACGTGACTGCGCATGCACTGATGACGTGGCTGATCGGGCACTGATCACATGGCTCATCATGCACTGATCACGTGTTTATCAGGCAATGATCAGTGACTGACAGGCGCTGATCATGGGACTGTGCGCGCACTGATCACGTGGCTATCATGCACTGATCACGTGACTGCGCATGCACTGATGGCGTGGCTGTTGGGGCACAGATCACGTGTTTATCAGGCAGTGATCAGTGACAGCGCTGATCAGGGGACTGTGCACGCACTGATCAGGTGGCTGATCAGGAACTGACCACCTGACCGCGCATGCAGTGATCACGTGGCTGGTCGTTCACTGATCACGTGTTTATCATACGGTGATCACGTGACTGAGAGGCGCTGATCACGTGACTGTGCCATCAGTGATCACGTGGCTGAGCAGGCACTGATATCGTGACTGAGCATGCACTGATCATGTGCCGGGAGCCGGGGAGGCATTCCACTCTGGACAAAGGTCATGAGGAAGGAGGCTCGGCATACGCAAATGCGGGATCGAGCCTCAGGAGTCCACCCGGATATTCTCGAGCATCTCCCCAAAACCGGAGTCTGCCTACTGTATTGCTTTGTGCTCTCACCTCTGATTTCACTGGGGCTGTCCCCACCACCATCTCGCTCTCTCTGTCAAAGAGTTAACTTACAGCTCCAATTCATAAAGTTCCTTGTCATTCTTCCCTTTCTTCCAGCTGAGTCTCCATCTGGAGCGCGGAACCCACCACGCTTACTAATTATGCCTGGGCTGCTAAGACCCACTCGAGAAGGTGTCTAGGGTGAGGCACCTTTCGCTATTCGAGAGGGCGCCTGCGGCCTACGTAAGTGGTGCAAACTTCTTGTCTTGAAGTTTGATTAGTCTTCCGCGTAAACCAAGCTACTCAGTCTCTTTTCTCCACGAATTTTCCTACTGAGCTCTCCTCATACTATTATTCTTGACATCTCTGATTAGCATATAAATAGTCGCCTAGGCCATCTCTCCTTCGAATACCCTGGATCAGTTGGGGCTGGTCCCGGCAGGTGGCGACCGAACAGGGACCTCAGGAGGCAATACTCAAAGAGCTGAGCAGACACGAACCACGCAATCAGCAGGCAATAAGCATGGAGCTCAGCAGTGACGAATCATGCTGCTCAACTGGCAATAATCAAGCACGTGACCAGGCAGGAATCACGCAGCTCAGCTGGCAATTGTCAAGCAGATGAGCCGACAGGAATCACGCAGCTCAGCTGGCAATTGTCATGCAGATGAGCGGCGGGAATCACGCAGCTCAGCAGGCCCTGATCACGTGACTCTGCAGGCACTGATCACGTGGCTGATCAAGTCAGATCACGTGACTGAGCATGCACTGATCACGTGGCTATCATGCACTGATCACGTGGCTGATCATGCACTGATCACGTGGCTGATCATGCACTGATCACATGGCTCATCATGCACTGATCACGTTGATCAGGCACTGATCACTGACTGATCATGCACTGATCACGTGGCTATCATGCACTGATCACGTGGCTATCATGCACTGATCACGTGACTGATCATGCACTGATGCAGACTGATCATGCACTGATCACGTGTTTATCATGCAGTGATCAGTGACTGATGGCGCTGATCAGGGGACTGATCGCCACTGATCACGTGGCTGATCATGCACTGATCACGTGGCTATCATGCACTGATCACGTGGCTGATCATGCACTGATCACGTGACTACCATGCACGGTGATCACGTGACTGATCATACACTGATCACGTGACTGATCATGCACTGATCACGTGGCTGATCATGCACTGATCACGTGACTGATCATGCACTGATCACGTGCTATATCATGCACTGATCACATGACTGCCCATGCACTGATCACGTGGATGATCATACACTGATCATGTGACTGATCATGCACTGATCACGTGGCTGATCATGCTGATGCCGTGACTGAGCATGGACTGATCACATGACTATCATGTAGTGATCACGTGACTTAATGGCGCTGATCATGTGACTGATCATGCGCTGATCATGTTTGCTATCATACACTGATCATGTGCCTCTGGAGGCAATAAACAAAAGCTGAGTAGGCCGATCTGGCAGTCAGCAGGCAATAATCGCCTGAACTCAGGTGTAGGAATCATGCTGCTCAGCTGGCAATAATCAAGCAGCTGACAGGCAGGAATACGCAGGCCGCCATTCAAGCAGATGGCAAACTGAGAATCAATGCAGCTCAGCTGGCAATTGTCAAGCAGATTAGCAGACAGAGAATCCTCCCGCTCATGCAGCTGATCACGTGACTGAGCATGCACTGTTCACTGGCTGATCTCTCCCCGCTGATCGTGGTCGTCATGCACTGATGTGGATACTCATTACGCGATCCGTGGCGATCATACACTGTTCTGATGCTGACCGCCGCTCTGATCAAACGTTATCATGCGAGATCAGCATTGGCTGAACATGCACTATTCCGTGGCTGATCACCACCTGCTCAGTGGCAATATCAAGCACTGATCACGGAATCATACTGATCACGTGGCTGATCATGCACTGATCCGTGCTGAATCACGCGATCAGTGGCTGATCACCACTCTGCAGGCACTGATCACGTGTGCACAAGTCATCGGTGATGTGCACTGATCACGTGGCTGATCATGCACTGATCACGTGACTGCGCATGCACTGATGACGTGGCTGATCGGCACTGATCACATGGCTCATCATGCACTGATCACGTGTTTATCAGGCAATGATCAGTGACTGACATGCACTGATCATGGGACTGTGCATGCACTGATCACGTGGCTATCATGCACTGATCACGTGACTGCGCATGCACTGATGACGTAGCTGTTCGGGCACTGATCACGTGTTTATCAGGCAGTGATCAGTGACTGACAGGCGCTGATCAGGGGACTGTGCTGCACTGATCAGGTGGCTGATCAGGAACTGACCACCTGACGGCGCATGCAGTGATCACGTGGCTGGTCGTTCACTGATCACGTGTTTATCATACGGTGATCACGTGACTGAGAAGCGCTGATCACGTGACTGTGCCGTCAGTGATCACGTGGCTGAGCAGGCACTGATATCGTGACTGAGCATGCACTGATCATGTGCCGGGAGCCGGGAGGCATTCCACTCTGGATAAAGGTCATGAGGAAGGAGGCTCGGCATACGCAAATGCGGGATCTAGCCTCAGGAGTCCACCCGGATATTCTCGAGCATCTCCCCCAAAAACCGGAGTCTGCCTACTGTATTGCTTTGTGCTCTCACCTCTGATTTCACTGGGGCTGTCCCCCACCACATCTCGCTCTCTCTGTCAAAGAGTTAACTTACAGCTCCAATTCATAAAGTTCCTTGTCATTCTTCCTTTAACTTCCAGCTGAGTCTCCATCTGGAGCGCGGAACCCACCACGCTTACTAATTATGCCTGGGCTGCTAAGACCCACTCGAGAAGGTGTCTAGGGTGAGGCACCTTTCGCTATTCGAGAGGGCGCCTGCGGCCCACGTAAGTGGTGCAAACTTCTTGTCTTGAAGTTTGATTGGTCTTCCGCGTAAACCAAGCTACTCAGTCTCTTTTCTCCACCGAATTTTCCTACTGAGCTCTCCTCATACTATTATTCTTGACATCTCTGATTAGCATATAAATAGTCGCCTAGGCCATCTCTCCTTCGAATACACTGGATCAGTTGGGGCTGGTCCCCGGCAGGTAGCGACCGAACAGGGACCTCAGGAGGCAACACTCAAAGAGCTGAGCAGACACGAACCACGCAATCAGCAGGCAATAAGCATGGAGCTCAGCAGTGACGAATCATGCTGCTCAACTGGCAATAATCAAACACGTGACCAGGCAGGAATCACGCTCAGCTGGCAATTGTCAAGCAGATGAGCCGGCAGGAATCACGTAGCTCAGCAGGCCCTGATCACGTGACTCTGCAGGCACTGATCACGTGGCTGATCAAGTCAGATCACGTGACTGAGCATGCACTGATCACGTGGCTATCATGCACTGATGCGTGACTGCGCATGCACTGATGGCGTGGCTGATCGGGCACTGATCACATGGCTCATCATGCACTGATCACGTGTTTATCAGGTAATGATCAGTGACTGACAGGCGCTGATCATGGGACTGTGCACGCACTGATCCCGTGGCTATCATGCACTGATCACGCGACTGCGCATGCACTGATGACGTGGCTGTTCGGGCACTGATCACGTGTTTATCAGGCAGTGATCAGTGACTGACAGGCGCTGATTAGGGGACTGTGCACGCACTGATCAGGTGGCTGATCAGGAACTGACCACCTGACTGCGCATGCAGTGATCCCGTGGCTGGTGGTTCACTGATCACGTGTTTATCATACGGTGATCACGTGACTGAGAGGCGCTGATCACGTGACTGTTCCGTCAGTGATCACGTGGCTGAGCAGGCACTGATATCATGACTGAGCATGCACTGATCATGTGCCGGGAGCCGGGGAGGCATTCCACTCTGGACAAAGGTCATGAGGAAGGAGGCTCGGCATACGCAAATGCGGGATCGAGCCTCAGGAGTCCACCCGGATATTCTCGAGCATCTCCCCCAAAAAAACCGGAGTCTGCCTACTGTATTGCTTTGTGCTCTCACCTCTGATTTCACTGGGGGCTGTCCCCACCACCATCTCGCTCTCTCTGTCAAAGAGTTAACTTACAGCTCCAATTCATAAAGTTCCTTGTCATTCTTCCCTTTAACTTCCAGCTGAGTCTCCATCTGGAGCGCGGAACCCACCACGCTTACTAATTATGCCTGGGCTGCTAAGACCCACTCGAGAAGGTGTCTAGGGTGAGGCACCTTTCGCTATTCGAGAGGGCGCCTGCGGCCTACGTAAGTGGTGCAAACTTCTTGTCTTGAAGTTTGATTGGTCTTCCGCGTAAACCAAGCTACTCAGTCTCTTTTCTCCACGAATTTTCCTACTGAGCTCTCCTCATACTATTATTCGTGACATCTCTGATTAGCATATAAATAGTCGCCTAGGCCATCTCTCCTTCGAATACCCTGGATCAGTTGGGGCTGGTCCCCGGCAGGTGGCGACCGAACAGGGACCACAGGAGGCAATACTCAAAGAGCTGAGCAGACACGAACCACGCAATCAGCAGGCAATAAGCATGGAGCTCAGCAGTGACGAATCGTGCTGCTCAACTGGCAATAATCAAGCACGTGACTAGGCAGGAATCACGCAGCTCAGCTGGTAGTATCAAGCAGATGAGCCGACAGGAATCACGCAGCTCAGCTGGCAATGCATGCAGATGAGCCAGGCGGCTGGAATCACGCAGCTCAGCAGGCCCTGATCACGTGACTCTGCAGGCACTGATCACGTGGCTGATCAAGTCCAGATCACGTGACTGAGCATGCACTGATCACGTGGCTATCATGCACTGATCACGCGTGGCTGATCACCTGCTGATCACGTGGCTGATCACGGCTGATCACCTGACTGATCATGCACTGATCACGTGGCTATCATGCACTGATCACGTGGCTGATCATGCACTGATCACGTGGCTATCATGCACTGATCACATGGCTCGCCGCACTGATCACGTGGCTGATCATGCACTGATGCGAACTGATCATGGACTGATCATGACTATCATCGCACTGATCAGTGACTGAATGGTACTGGTCACATGACTGATCATGCACTGATCACGTGACTGATCATGCAGTGATCAGCGTGGCTATCATGAACTACTCACGTGGCTGATCATGCAATGATCATGTAGCTACCATGTACAGACGTGAATGATCATACACCCATCAGGTGACTGATCATGCACTGATCACGTGGCTATCATGCCTGATCACGAGACTGATCATGCACGATCACGTCTATATCATGCACTGATCACATGACTGCCCATGCACTGATCGTGGATGATCATACACTAATCATGTGACGAGATCATGCCACTGATCACGTGGCTGATCATGCACTGACACTGTGACTGAGCATGGACTGATCACATGACTATCGTGTAGTGATCACGTGACTTAATGGCGCTGATCATGTGACTGATCATCGCTGATCATGTTTGCTATCATACACTGATCATGTGCTCTGGAGGCAATAAACAAAGAGCTGAGTAGGCACGAATCAAACAGTCAGCAGGCAATAATCATGGAACTCAGCTGTGAGAATCATGCTGCTCAGCTGGCAATAATCAGCAGCTGAGCAGGCCTGAGGTATACGGCACAGCTGGCAATTGTCAAGCAGATGACAGGCAGGAATCGTGCAGCTCAGCTGGCAATTGTCAAGCAGATGACAGCAGACAGTAATCACGCAGCTCAGCAGGCCCAGATCCGTGACTGAGCATGCACTGTTCCACGTGGCTGATCATACACTGATCACGTGATTCATGCACTGATCATGGATATCATGCACTGATCACGTGGCTGATCATACACTGTTCACGTGTCTGACATGCTGATCAGTGGCTATGTCATGCTGATTGCGTGGCTGATCATGCACTGTTCCGTAGGCTGATCATACACCTGTCACGTGAGCATATCATGCACTGATCACGGCTGATCATGCACGATCACGTGGCTGATCGCAATCACGTGACTGATCATGCACGATCACGTGGCTATCATGCACTGACTCTGCGTAGGCACTGATCATACACTGATCACGTGACTGATCATGCACTGATCACGTAGCTGATCATGCACTGATCACGTGACTGATCATGCACTGATCACGTGACTGATCATGCACTGATCACATGGCTCATCATGCACTGATCGTGTCTATCATGCAGATCAGTGACTGATAATGCACTGATCATGTGACTGTCATGCACTGATCACGTGGCTATCATGCACTGATCGTGACTGCGCATGCACTGAGCGTGGCTGTTCGCACTGATCACGTGTTTATCAGGCAGTGATCAGTGACTGTCAGGCGCTGATCAGGGGACTGTGCACGCACTGATCAGGTGGCTGATCAGGAACTGACCACCTGACTCATGCAGTGATCACGTGGCTGATCGTTCACTGATCACGTGTCTATCATACGGTGATCACGTGACTGAGCGCTGATCACGTGACTGTGCCATCAGTGATCACGTGGCTGAGCAGGCACTGATATGGTGACTGAGCATGCACTGATCATGTGCCGGGAGCCGGGGAGGCATTCCACTCTGGACAAAGGTCCTGAGGAAGGAGGCTCGGCATACGCAAATGCGGGATCGAGCCTCAGGAGTCCACCCGGATATTCTCGAGCATCTCCCCAAAAAAACCGGAGTCTGCCTACTGTATTGCTTTGTGCTCTCACCTCTGATTTCACTGGGGGCTGTCCCCCACCACCATCTCGCTCTCTCTGTCAAAGTTAACTTACAGCTCCAATTCATAAAGTTCCTTGTCATTCTTCCCTTTAACTTCCAGCTGAGTCTCCATCTGGAGCGCGGAACCCACCACGCTTACTAATTATGCCTGGGCTGCTAAGACCCACTCGAGAAGGTGTCTAGGGTGAGGCACCTTTCGCTATTCGAGAGGGCGCCTGCGGCCTGCGTAAGTGGTGCAAACTTCTTGTCTTGAAGTTTGATTGGTCTTCCGCGTAAACCAAGCTACTCAGTCTCTTTCTCCACCGAATTTTCCTACTGAGCTCTCCTCATACTATTATTCTTGACATCTCTGATTAGCATATAAATGGTCGCCTAGGCCATCTCTCCTTCGAATACCCTGGATCAGTTGGGGCTGGTCCGGCAGGTGGCGAACAGGGACCTCAGGAGGCAATACTCAAAGAGCTGAGCAGACACGAACCACGCAATCAGCAGGCAATAAGCATGGAGCTCAGCAGTGACGAATCATGCTGCTCAGCTGGCAATAATCAAGCACGTGACCAGGCAGGAATCACGCAGCTCAGCTGGCAATTGTCATGCTGATGAGCCGGCAGGAATCACGCAGCTCAGCAGGCCCTGATCACGTGACTCTGCAGGCACTGATCACGTGGCTGATCAAGTCCAGATCACGTGACTGAGCATGCACTGATCACGTGGCTATCATGCACTGATGACGTGACTGCGCATGCACTGATGACGTGGCTGATCGGGCACTGATCACATGGCTCATCATGCACTGATCACGTGTTTATCAGGCAATGATCAGTGACTGACAGGCGCTGATCATGGGACTGTGAACGCACTGATCACGTGGCTATCATGCACTGATCACGTGACTGCGCATGCACAGATGACGTGGCTGTTCGGGCACTGATCACGTGTTTATCAGGCAGTGATCAGTGACTGACAGGCGCTGATCAGGGGACTGTGCACGCACTGATCAGGTGGCTGATCAGGAACTGACCACCTGACTGCGCATGCAGTGATCACGTGGCTGGTCGTTCACTGATCACGTGTTTATCATACGGTGATCAAGTGACTGAGAGGCGCTGATCACGTGACTGTGCCGTCAGTGATCACGTGGCTGAGCAGGCACTGATATCGTGACTGAGCATGCACTGATCATGTGCCGGGAGCCGGGAGGCATTCCACTCTGGACAAAGGTCATGAGGAAGGAGGCTCGGCATACGCAAATGTGGGATCGAGCCTCAGGAGTCCACGGATATTCTCGAGCATCTCCCCAAAACCGGAGTCTGCCTACTGTATTGCTTTGTGCTCTCACCTCTGATTTCACTGGGGCTGTCCCCCACCACCATCTCGCTCTCTCTGTCAAAGAGTTAACTTACAGCTCCAATTCATAAAGTTCCTTGTCATTCTTCCCTTTAACTTCCAGCTGAGTCTCCATCTGGAGCGCGAGAACCCACCACGCTTACTAATTATGCCTGGGCTGCTAAGACCCACTCGAGAAGGTGTCTAGGGTGAGGCACCTTTCGCTATTCGAGAGGCGCCTGCGGCCTACGTAAGTGGTGCAAACTTCTTGTCTTGAAGTTTGATTGGTCTTCCGCGTAAACCAAGCTACTCAGTCTCTTTTCTCCACCGAATTTTCCTACTGAGCTCTCCTCATACTATTATTCTTGACATCTCTGATTAGCATATAAATAGTCGCCTAGGCCATCTCTCCTTCGAATACCCTGGATCAGTTGGGGCTGGTCCCCGGCAGGTGGCGACCGAACAGGGACCTCAGGAGGCAATACTCAAAGAGCTGAGCAGACACGAACCACGCAATCAGCAGGCAATAAGCATGGAGCTCAGCAGTGACGAATCATGCTGCTCAACTGGCAATAATCAAACGTGACCAGGCAGGAATCACGCAGCTCAGCTGGCAATGTCAAGCAGATGAGCCGGCAGAATCACTGCAGCTCAGCTGGCAATTGTCATGCAGATGAGCCGGCAGGAATCACGCAGCTCAGCAGGCCCTGATCACGTGACTCTGCGGCACTGATCACGTGGCTGATCAAGCAGATCACGTGACTGAGCATGCACTGATCACGTGGCTATCATGCACTGATCACGTGGCTGATCATGCACTGATCACGTGGCTGATCATGCACCAAGATCACGGCTCATCATGCACTGATCACGTGCTATCATGCACTGATCAGTGACTGATCATGCACTGATCACGGGACTCATGCACTGATCACGTGGCTATCATGCACTGATCACGTGGCTGATCATGCACTGATCACGTGACTGATCATGCACTGATCACGTGACTATCATGCAGTGATCACGTGACTGACAGTGCTGATCAGGTGACTGATCATGCACTGATCCGTGACTGATCATGCACTGATCACCGTGGCTATATTCACTGATCACGTGGCTGATCATGCACTGATCACGTGACTACCATGTACGGAATGTGACTGACCATAGTGATCAGGTGACTGATCATGCACTGATCACGTGGCTATCATGCACTGATCCGCGAGCTGATCATGCACTGATCAAATCTATATCATGCACTGATCACCGCATGACTGCCCATGCACTGATCGTGCCTAGGAGCCACCTGATCATGTGACAGATCATGCACTGATCACGTGGCTGATCATGCACTGATACGTGACTGAGCATGGACTGTCCACCGTGACTATCATGTAGTGATCACGTGACTTCACGTGATCAATGACTGATCATGCGCTAAGTCATGTTTGCTATATACGATCATGTGCCTCTGGAGGCAATGAACAAAGGCTGAGTGGGCACGAATCAAACAGTCACAGGCAATAATCATGGAACTCAGGTGTGAGGAATCATGCTGCAGGCTGGCAATAATCAAGCAGCTGAGCAGGCGGAATGCAGCACAGCTGTGGGTAATTCAAGCAGATGACAGGCAGAATCGTGCAGCTCAGCCGCATTGTCAAGCGGATGTAGACGAAATCCTGCAGCTCGGCAGGCCTGATCACGTGACTGAGCATGCACTGTTCACGTGGCTGATCATACACTGATCACATTGACTGATCATGCACTGATCACGTGGATATCATGCTGATCACGTGGCTGATCATACACTGTTCACGTGTCTGCCATGCACTGATCCCGTGGGTATCATGCACTGATCCGTGGCTGAACATGCACTGTTCGTGGCTGATCACACCTGTCCGTGGCATATCACGCGGTCGCGGAATCACGCACTGATCCGCGTGGCTGATCGCCACTGATCACGTGTCTGAGCATGCACCCGATCACGTGGCTGATCATGCACTGATCACGTGACTGATCATGCACTGATCACATCACTGATCATGCACTGATCACGTGGCTGATCATGCACTGATCGTGACTGATCATGCTGATCGTGGCTGATCATCACTGATCATTGACTATCATGCACTGATCACGGTTGATCATACACTGATCAGTGACTGATATGCGCTGATCATGGGCTATCATGCACTGATCACGTGGCTATCATGCACTGATCACGTGACTGCGCATGCACATGACGTGGCTGTTGGGGCACTGATCACGTGTTTATCAGGCAGTGATCAGTGACTGACAGGCGCTGGGGGACTGTGCACGCACTGATCAGGTGGCTGATCAGGAACTGACCACCTGACTGCGCATGCAGTGATCACGTGGCACATTGTTCACTGATCACGTGTTTATCATGCGGTGATCACGTGACTGAGAGGCGCTGATCACGTGACTGTGCCGTCAGTGATCACGTGGCTGAGCAGGCACGATATCATGACTGAGCATGCACTGATCATGTGCCGGGAGCCGGGGGAGGCATTCCACTCTGGACAAAGGTCATGAGGAAGGAGGCTCGGCATACGCAAATGCGGGATCGAGCCTCAGGAGTCCACCCGGATATTCTCGAGCATCTCCCCCCAAAAACTGAGTCTGCCTACTGTATTGCTTTGTGCTCTCACCTCTGATTTCACTGGGGGCTGTCCCCCACCACCATCTCGCTCTCTCTGTCAAAGAGTTAACTTACAGCTCCAATTCATAAAGTTCCTTGTCATTCTTCCCTTTAACTTCCAGCTGAGTCTCCATCTGGAGCGCGGAACCCACCACGCTGTAAATTATGCCTGGGCTGCTAAGACCCATCGAAGGTGTCTGGGGTGAGGCACTGTGGCTATTCGAGAGCGCCTGCGGCCTACGTAAGTGGTGCAAACTTCTTGTCTTGAAGTTTGATTGGTCTTCCGCGTAAACAAGCGCTACTCAGTCTCTTTTCATCACCGAATTTTCCTACTGAGCTCTCCTCATACTATCATTCTTGACATCAGTTAGCATATAAATAGTCGCCTAGGCCATCTCTCCTTAGAATACACTGGATCAGTTGGGGCTGGTCCCCGGCAGGTGGCGACCGACAGGGACCTCAGGAGGCAATACTCAAAGAGCTGAGCAGACACGAACCACGCAATCAGCAGGCAATAAGCATGGAGCTCAGCAGTGACGAATCATGCTGCTCAACTGGCAATAATCAAGCACGTGACCAGGCAGGAATCACGCAGCTCAGCTGGCAATTGTCAAGCAGATGAGCCGACAGGAATCACGCAGCTCAAGCGGAGGCCCACAATCCATGAGCTCTGCAGGCACTGATCACGTGGCTGATCAAGTCCAGATCACGTGACTGAGCATGCACTGATCACGTGGCTATCATGCACTGATCACGTGACTGCGCATGCACTGATGACGTGGCTGATCATGCACTGATCACATGGCTCATCATGCACTGATCACGTGGCTATCAGGCAATGATCAGTGACTGACAGGCGCTGATCATGGGACTGTGCACGCACTGATCACGTGGCTATCATGCACTGATCACGTGACTGCGCATGCACTGATGACGTGGCTGTTCGGGCACTGATCACGTGTTTATCAGGCAGTGATCAGTGACTGACAGGCACTGATCAGGGGACTGTGCCGTCAGTGATCAGGTGGCTGATCAGGAACTGACCACCTGACTGCGCATGCAGTGATCACGTGGCTGGTCGTTCACTGATCACGTGTTTATCATACGGTGATCACGTGACTGAGAGGCGCTGATCACGTGACTGTGCCGTAAGTGATCACGTGGCTGAGCAGACACTGATATCGTGACTGAGCATGCACTGATCATGTGCCGGGAGCCGGGGAGGCATTCCACTCTGGACAAAGGTCATGAGGAAGGAGGCTCGGCATACGCAAATGCGGGATCGAGCCTCAGGGTCCACGGATATTCTCGAGCATCTCCCCCCAAAAAAACTGGAGTCTGCCTACTGTATTGTGCTTTGTGCTCTCACCTCTGATTTCACTGGGGCTGTCCCCCACCACCATCTCGCTCTCTCTGTCAAAGAGTTAACTTACAGCTCCAATTCATAAAGTTCCTTGTCATTCTTCCCTTTAACTTCCAGCTGAGTCTCCATCTGGAGCGCGGGCCCACCATGCACTAATTATGCCTGCAGCTAAGACCCACTCGAGAAGGTGTCTAGGGTGAGGCACTTTCGCTATTCGAGGGAGGGCACCTGCGGCCTACGTGTGATGCAAACTTTTTGTCTTGAAGTTTGATTGGTCTTCCGCGTAAACCAAGCTACTCAGTCTCTTTTCTCCACGAATTTTCCTACTGAGCTCTCTCCTCATACTATTATTCTTGACATCTCTGATTAGCATATAAATAGTCGCCTAGGCCACTCTCCTTCGAGTACCCTGGATCAGTTGGGGCTGGTCCCGGCAGGTGGCGACCGAACAGGGACCTCAGGAGGCAATACTCAAAGAGCTGAGCAGACACGAACCACGCAATCAGCAGGCAATAAGCATGGAGCTCAGCGGTGACGATCATGCTGCTCAGCACAGCAATAATCAAACGCGTGACCATGCAGGGAATCGCGGCTCAGCTGGCAATTGTGAGCAGATGGGCGAGAGGAATCCCGCGCGCTCAGCTGGCGATCACAATTGTCATGCAGATGACGTGA